>NC_045732.1:1316567-1616567 GCF_009834535.1 Camelus ferus
TGCACTACATACATATATGGGTGGTACAAGCTCCAACTCGGTATTACACCTGAAAACTGCAGGGAACTTGAAACCGGCACTAGGAAACAAACTGATAAACCTGAGGAATTTTTTCTCCTGCATCCCGTTCCATTTGTGCTACTTGAAAGAACGTCCCTCCACATGCTCAGTTCTGAGTGATATGTGAGTTTGAAAGCCGTACTTCAGTTAGATTGTTGGGAAAATATAGTTCCTTTTCAGTAGGAATGTGCACTACATTCATATATATGGGGAGGTACCAGCTCGAACTCGGGTTAAAATTGAAAACTGTAGGAACTTCAAACAGGCACTGGGAAACAGAATGAGAAGCCAGAGTAAGTGTTGCAACTGCAACAATTTTCCTTTTTTCTATTTGAATGAAATCTTCCCAACATGCTTAGTTCTGAGAGAAAATGTGTGTGAAAGCCATCCTTTTCCTGGCTTGTAGGGAAAACAAGGTTTCTTTTCAGTTGGTATCTGCACTGCATACATATATATGGGAGATATTAGCTCCAACTAGAATTTACTGTGAAGATTGCAGGAAATTCAAACAGGCACTAGAAAACCGACTGAGAAACCAGAGTAAGTGTTGCTCATGCAAAACATTCCCCTTCTGCTATTTAAACGAACGTTTCTCCACATGCTCAGTTCTGAGAGATAAGTGTATGTGAAAGCCGTCCTTCACCTAGCTTCTAGGGAACACAGACTTTCCTTTCACTAGGAAATTGCACTTCATTTATTTATATGGGGAGGTAGTAGCTCCAACTCGGATTCAAAGTAAAAACTGTACGAACTTCAAATTGGCACTAGGAAACACACTGAGAAACCAGAGTAAATGTTGCTCTTGCACCCCGTTCCACTTGGGCTACTTGGACGAAAGTCTCTCCACATGCTCAATTCAGAGAGATATGTGAGTGTGAAAGCCGAATTTCACCTAGCTTGTTCGGAACACAAAGATTCTTTTCAGTTGTAAATTGTACTACATACACTTATATGAGGAGGTACTACATCCAACTCGGTTTTAATCTAAAAAATGTAGGAATTTCAAACCGGCACTAGGAAGCACACTTAGAAACCAGAGTAAGTGTTGCAACTGCAACTCGTTACCCTAGTGCTATTGGAACGAAAGCCACTTCACATGCTCAGTTCTGAGATATAAGTTTGTGTGAAAGCCGTCCTTCACCTAGCTTGTTTGGAACACATTGTTTCTTTCAGTTGGAATCTGCAGTACATACATATATATGTGGAGGTACTAGCTACATTTCCTGTTTACGGTGAAAGCTGCAAGAACATCAAACCGGCATTAGGAAACAGACTGAGAAACCAGAGTACGTATTACGAATGTATCCTGTTCCCTTTGTGTTCTTTGAACGGACGTCTCTCCACATGCTCATTTCGGAGGGATAACTGAGTATGGAAGCCGTGCTTCACCTATCTTGTTGGGAACACAAAGTTTCTTTACAGTTGGAATCTGCACTACATACATATATATGGGCTGGTACAAGCTCCACCTCGGTATTACACAGAACACTGCAGGAACTTCAAAACGGCACTAGGAAACACAGTGAGAATCCAGAGCAACAGTTTCCCCTGCACCCGGGTCCCCTTGTGCTATTTGAACGAATGTCTCTCCACATGCTCATTTCTGAGAGATACGTGTGTGTGAAAGCCGTACTTCACCTAACTTGTTGGGAACACAAAGTTTCATTTAAGTTGGAAACTGCACTAAATACATATATATGGGTAGGTACTAGCTCCAAATGTGTTTTGCAGTGAAAACTGCAGGAACTTCAAACCGGAACTGGGACAAAGACTTAGATACCATAAAAAGTGTTACACCTGCAATGCGTTACCATTTTGCTAGTTGAAAGAACGTCTCTCTTCGTACTCAGGTCTGACAGATAAGTGTGTCTTTAAGGCGTGCTTCAACTAGCTTGTTGGGAAAATAAAGTTTCTTTTCATTTCTAATCTACACTACATACTTATATAAGGGGAGGTACTAGCTACATCTCGGGTTTACGGTGAAATCTGCAGGAACATCAAACAGGCATTAGGAAAAAGACTGAGAAACCAGTGTATGTGTTACAAATGCAAATTTTTCCAGTTGTGTTCGTTGAACGAACGTCTCTTCACATGCTCATTTCAAAGAGATAACTGTGTGTGGAATCCTTGCTTCACTTATCTTCTTGGGAACACAAAATTTCTTTTCATTTGGAAACTGCACTACATACATATATATGGGCAGGTACAAGCTTAATCTCGTTATTACCCGGAAAACTGCAGGAAATTCAAACCGGCACTGGGAAATAGCCTGAGAAACCAGAGTAATGTTTTCTCTTGCAACCCGTTCCATTTTTGCTAGTTGAACGAACGTCTATCCACATGCTCAGTTCTGAGTGATAAGTGTGTGTGAAAGCCGTCCTTCAACTTACTTGTTGAGAACACAAGTTTCTTTTCAGCTGCAAATTGCATTACATACATATGTATGATGAGGTACTAGCTCCAACTCGG
This sequence comes from Camelus ferus, assembly GCF_009834535.1. Lineage (NCBI taxonomy): Eukaryota > Metazoa > Chordata > Mammalia > Artiodactyla > Camelidae > Camelus > Camelus ferus. The sequence continues at coordinate 1,319,097 of NC_045732.1, forward strand.
TTTTTCAGTGAAAACTGCAAGAAATTCATCCCTGCATTAGGAAACAGACTGAAAATCCAGAGTAATTGTTTCCCCTGAATACCGTTCCCATTGTGCTAGTTGAAAGAAAGTCTCTGCTCATGCACAGTACTGAGACATAATGGTGTGTGAAAGCTGTAATTCACCTAGCTTGTTGGGAACACAAAGTATCTTTTCAGTTGGAAACTGCACTGCATACAGATATGGGGAGGTAATACCTACATTTTGTGTTTACGGTGAAAACTTCGGGAACATCAAACCGGGGTTAGGTAACAAAAAGGAAAACCATAGTACGTGTTACAACTGCAAGCTTTTCCCTTTGTGTTCGTTGAACGAACGACTCTCCACATGATCATTTCTGAGGGACAACTGTGTGTGGTAGCCGTGCTTCACCTATCTTTTTGGGAACACAAAGTTTCTTTTCAGTTGGAATCTGCACTACATACATATATATAGGGAGGTACAAGTTCCCAATCGTGTTTAGAGTGAAAACTGCAGGAAATTCAAACCGGCACTAGGAAACACAGTGAGAAACCAGAGTAACAGTTTCTCATGCAAACCGTTCCCCTTGTGTTAGTTGAAAGAACGTCTCTCTACATACTCAGGTCTGACAGAAAAGTGAGTGTTAAAGGCGTTTTGCACCTTGCTTATTTTGAAAAAAATTTCTTTTAATTTCCAATCTGCACTACATACATATATATAGGGAGGTACTAGTTCCAACTTGGGTTTACAATGAAAACTGCAGGAATTTCAAACCGGCACTAGGAACAGAGAGAGAAACCAGAGTAAGTGTTTATCCTGCAACACGTTCCACTTGTGCTATTTGAACGAACGTCTCTCTTTAAGCACAGTTCTAAGAGATAAGTGTTTGTGAATGCCGTCCTTCAGTAGCTTGTTGGGAACTTATAGATCCTTTTCAGTTGGAAAGTGCACTTCTTTCAAATATATGGGGAGGTACTAGCTCCAACTCGCGTTTAAATTGAAAACTGTAGGAACATCAAACCGGCACTAGGAAACAGACTGTGATACCAGAGTAAATGTTGCTCCAGCAACCAGTTTCCCTTGTGCTATTTGAACGAACTTCTCTCCACATGCTCATTTCGGAGTGATAACTGTGTGTGGAATCCTTGCTTCACTTATCTTGTTGGGAACACAAAATTTCTTTTCATTTCGAAACTACACTACATACATATATATGGGATGGTACAAGCTCCAACTCGGTATTACACTGAAAACTGCAGGAACTTGAAACCGGCACTAGGAAACAAACTGAGAAACCTGAGGAATTTTTTCTCCTGCATCCAGTTCCATTTGTGCTACTTGAAAGAACGTCCCTCCACATGCTCAGTTCTGAATGATAAGTGAGTTTGAAACCCGTACTTCACCTTGATTGTTGGGAAAATATAGTTCCTTTTCAGTTGGAATGTGCACTACATTCATATATATGGGGAGGTACCAGCTCGAACTCGGGTTAAAATTGAAAACTGTAGGAACTTCAAACAGGCACTAGGAAATAGAATGAGAAACCAGAGTAAGTGTTGCACCTGCAACAATTTTCCTTTTATCTATTTGAATGAAATCCTCCGAACATGCTTAGTTCTGAGAGAAAATGTGTGTGAAAGCCGTGCTTTTCCTGGCTTGTAGGGAAAACAAGGTTTCCTTTCAGTTGGTATCTGCACTGCATACATATATATGGGAGGTAATAGCTCCAACTAGAATTTACGATGAAGATTGCAGGAAATTCAAACAGGTACTAGAAAACCGAATGAGAAACCAGAGTAAGTGTTGCTCATGCAAAACATTCCCCTTCTGCTATTTAAATGAACGTTTCTCCACATGCTCAGTTCTGAGAGATAAATGTGTGTGAAAGCCGTACTTCACCTAGCGTCTAGGGTACACAGACTTTCCTTTCAGTAGGAAATTGCACTTCATTTATTTATATGGGGAGGTAGTACCTCCAACTCGGATTCAAAGTAAAAACTGTACGAAATTCAAACCGGCACTAGGAAACAGACTGAGATACCAGAGTAAATGTTGCTCCAGGAATCAGTTCCCCTTGTGCTATTTGAACGAACTTCTCTCCACATGCTCATTTCAGAGAGATAACTGTGTGTGGAATCCTTGCTTCACTTATCTTGTTGGGAACACAAAATTTCTTTTCATTTCGAAACTGCACTACATACATATATATGGGCTGGTACAAGCTCCAACTCGGTATTACACTGAAAACTGCAGGAACTTGAAACCGGCACTAGGAAACAGACTGATAAACCTGAGGAATTTTTCTCCTGCATCCCGTTCCATTTGTGCTACTTGAAAGAACGTCCCTCCACATGCTCAATTCTGAGTGATAAGTGAGTGTGAAAGCCGAACTTCACCTAGCTTTTTGGGATAATACAGTTTCTTTTAAATTGGAAAATGCATTACATTCATATATATGGGCAGGTACAAGCTTAATCTCGGTATTACACGGAAAACTGCAGGAAATTCAAAACGGCACTAGGAAATAGCCTGAAAAACCAGAGTAATGTTTCCTCTTGCAACCCGTTACATTTTTGCTAGTTGAACGAACGTCTCTCCACATGCTCAGTTCTGAGTGATAAGTGTGTGTGAAAGCCGTCCTTCAAAATACTTGTTGAGAACACAAGTTTTGTTTCAGCTGCAAATTGCATTACATACATATGTATGATGAGATACTAGCTCCAACTAGGTTTTTCAGTGAAAACTGCAAGAAATTCATCCCTGCACTAGGAAACAGCCTGAAAATCCAGAGTAATTGTTTCCCCTGAATACCGTTCCCATTGTGCTAGTTGAAAGAAAGTCTCTGCTCATGCACAGTACTGAGACATAACGGTGTGTGAAAGCTGTTCTTCACCTAGCTTGTTGGGAAAACAAAGTATCTTTTCAGTTGGAAACTGCACTGCATACAGATATGGGGAGGTAATTCCTACATCTTCGGTTTATGGTGAAAACTGCGGGAACATCAAACCGGCGTTAGGAAACAAAAAGAAAAACCAGAGTACGTGTTACAACTGCAAGTTTTTCCCTTTGTGTTCGTTGAACGAACGACTCTCCACATGATCATTTCTGAGGGACAACTGTGTGTGGTAGCCGTGCTTCACCTATCTTTTTGGGAACACAAAGGTTCTTTTCAGTTGGAATCTGCACTACATACATATATAAAGGGAGGGTACAAGTTCCCAATCGTGTTTACAGTGAAAACTGCAGGAAATTCAAACCGGCACTAGGAAACACAGTGAGAAACCAGAGTAACAGTTTCTCATGCAAACCGTTCCCCTTGTGTTAGTTGAAAGAACCTCTCTCTACATACTCAGGACTGACAGAAAAGTGAGTGTTAAAGGCGTTTTGCACCTTGCTTATTTTGAAAAAAAATTTCTTTTAATTTCCAATCTGCACTACATACATATATATAGGGAGGTACTAGTTCCAACTTGGGTTTACAATGAAAACTGCAGGAATTTCAAACCGGCACTAGGAACATAGAGAAAAACCAGAGTAAGTGTTTATCCTGCAACCCGTTCCACTTGTGCTAGTTGAACGAACGTCTCTCTTCAAGCTCAGTTCTAAGAGATAAGTGTTTGTGAATGCCGGCCTTCAGTAGCTTGTTGGGAACATATAGTTTCTTTTCAGTTGGAAAGTGCACTTCTTTCAAATATATGGGAAGGTACTAGCTCCAACTCGGGTTTAAATTGAAAACTGTAGGAACATCAAACCGGCACTAGGAAACAGACTGAGATACCAGAGTAAATGTTGCTCCAGCAATCAGTTCCCCTTGTGCTATTTGAACGATTTTCTCTCCACATGCTCATTTCGGAGAGATAACTGTGTATGGAAGCCGTTCTTCAACTATCTTGTTGGGAACACAATGTTTCTTACAGTTATTATCTGCACTACATACATATATATGGGCTGGTACAAACTCCAACTCGGTATTTCAATGAAAACTGCAGGAACTTCAAAAAGGCACTACGAAACACTGTGAGAATCCAGAGTAACAGTTTCCCCTTCACCCGGGTCCCCTTGTGCTATTTGAACGAATGTCTCTCCACATGCTCATTTCTGAGTGATACGTGTGTGTGAAAGCCGTACTTCACCTAACTTGTTGGGAACACAAAGTTTCATTTAAGTTGGAAACTGCAATACATATATATATATGGGTAGGTACTAGGTCCAACTCTGTTTTACAGTGAAAACTGCAGGAACTTCAAAACGGAACTAGGACACTGACTTAGATACCAGGGAAAGTGTTAACCCTGCAACGCGTTACCATTTTGCTAGTTGAAAGAACGTCTCTCTACGTACTCAGGTCTGAAAGATAAGTGTGTTTTAAAGGCGTGCTTCAACTAGCTTGTTGGGAAAATAAAGTTTCTTTTCATTTCTAATCTACAGTACATGCTTATATAAGAGGAGGTACTAGCTACATCTCGGGGTAACGGTGAAATCTGCAGGAACATCAAACAGGCATTAGGAAAAAGACTGAGAAACCAGAGTATGTGTTACAAATGCAAATTTTTCCATTTGTGTTCGTTGAACGAACGTCTCTCCACATGCCCATTTCAAAGAGTTAACTGTGTGTGGAAACCTTGCTTCAATTATCTTGTTGGGAACACAAAATTTCTTTTCATTTGGAAACTGCACTACATACATATATATGGGCAGGTACAAGCTTAATCTCGGTATTACAAGGAAAACTGCAGGAACTTCAAACCGGCACTAGGAAATAGCCTGAGAAACCAGAGTAATGTTTTCTCTTGCAACCCGATCCATTTTTGCTAGTTGAACGAACGTCTCTCCACATGCTCAGTTCTGAGTGATAAGTGTGTGTGAAAGCCGTAATTCACATAGCTTGTTGGAAAAATATAGTTTCTCTTCAGTTGGAAAGTGCACTACATTCATATATATGGGGAGGTACAAGCTCGAACTCGGGTTAAAATTGAAAACTGTAGGAACTTCAAACAGGCACTAGGAAACAGACTGAGAAACCAGAGTAAGTGTTGCTCCTGCAACAAGTTCACTTTTTCTATTTGAACGAAAGTCTCTCAACATGCTTAGTTCTGAGAGAGAAGTGTGTGTGAAAGCCGTCCTTTTCCTACCTTGTAGGGAAAACAAGGTTTCTTTTCAGTTGGTATCTGCACTGCATACGTATATATGGGAGATAATAGCTCCCATCTATTGTTAACGGTAAAAATTGCAGGAAATTCAAACAGGCACTAGAAAACCGACTGAGAACCAGAGTGAGTGTTGCTCATGCAAAACATTCCCCTTCTGCTATTTAAACGAACGTTTCTCCACATGCTCATTTCTGAGAGATAAGTGTGTGTGAAAGCCGTCCTTCACTTGGTTCTAGGTAACACAGACTTTCCTTTCAGTAGGAAATTGTACTTCATTCATTTACATGGGGATGTATTAGCTCTAACTCGGGATCAAAGTAAAATCTTTACGAACTTCAAACCGGCCCTAGGAAAAAGACTGAGAAACCAGAGTAAGTGTTGCACTGCAAACCGTTCCACTTGTGCTATTTGAATGAAGTTCTCTCCACATGCTCAGTTCAGAGGAATATGTGAGTGTGAAAGCCGTCTTTCACCTAGCTTGTTGGGAAAAGAAAGATTCTTTTCAGTTGGAAATTGAACTACATAAATTTATATGAGGATGTAATACCTCCAAATCTTTTTTAATCTAAAAACTGTAGGAACTTCCAACCGGCACTAAGAAGTACACTTAGAAACCAGAGTAAGTGTTGCTCATACAAAACATTCCCCTTCTGATATTTAAATGAACGTTTCTCCACATGCTCAGTTCTGAGAGATAAGTATGTTTGAAAGCCGTTCTTCACATAGCTTCTAGGGAACACAGACTTTCCTTTCAGTAGGAAATTGCACTTCATTTATTTATATGGGGATGTAGTAGCTCCAACACGGTTTTCAAAGTAAAAACTGTACGAACTTCAAATCGGCACTAGGGAAACAGACTGAGAAACCAGAGTAACTGTTGCTCTTGCAACCCGTTCCAATTGGGCTATTTGGACGAATGTCCTCCACATGCTCAGTTCAGAGAGATATGTGAGTGTGAAAGCCGTCTTTCACCTAGCTTGTTCAGAACACAAAGATTCTTTTCAGGTGTAAATTGTACTACATACAATTATATGAGGGGGTACCTCATCCAACTCGGTTTTAATCTAAAACTGTAGGAATTTCAAACCGGCACTAGGAAGCACGCTTAGAAACCAGAGTAAATTTTGCAACTGCAAATCGTTACCCTAGTTCTATTGGAACGAAAGTCTCTTCACATGCTCAGTTGTGAGATATAAGTGTGTGTGAAAGCCGTCCTTCACCTAGCTTGTTGGGAACACATTGTTTCTTTCAGTTGGAATCTGCAGTACATACATATATATGTGGAGGGTACTAGCTACATTTCCTGTTTACGGTGAAAGCTGCAAGAACATCAAACGGGGCATTAGGAAACAGACTGAGAAACCAGAGTACGTGTTACAAATGTATCCTGTTCCCTTTGTGTTCGTTGAACGGACGTCTCTCCACATGTTCATTTCGGAGAAATAACTGTGTGTGGAAGCCGTGCTTCACCTATCTTGTTGGAACAAAATGTTTCTTTACAGTTGGAATCTGCACTACATAGATATATATTGGCTGGTACAAGCTCCAACACAGTATTACACTGAAAATTGCAGGAACTTCAAAACGGCACTAGGAAACACAGTGAGAATACAGAGTAACAGTTTCCCATGCACCCGGGTCCACTTGTGCTATTTGAACGAATGTCTCTCCACATGCTCATTTCTGAGAGATACGTGTGTGTGAAAGCCGTCCTTCAACTTACTTGTTGAGAACACAAGTTTTGTTTCAGCTGCAAAGTGCATTACATACATATGTATGATGAGGTACTAGCTCCAACTCGGTTTTTCAGTGAAAACTGCAAGAAATTCATCCCTGCACTAGGAAACAGACTGAAAATCCAGAGTAATTGTTTCCCCTGAATACCGTTCCCATTGTGCTAGTTGAAAGAAAGTCTCTGCTCATGCACAGTACTGAGACATAACGGTGTGTGAAAGCTGTTCTTCACCTAGCTTGTTGGGAAAACAAAGTATCTTTTCAGTTGGAAACTGCACTGCATACAGATATGGGGAGGTAATTCCTACATCTTCGGTTTATGGTGAAAACTGCGGGAACATCAAACCGGCGTTAGGAAACAAAAAGAAAAACCAGAGTACGTGTTACAACTGCAAGCTTTTCCCTTTGTGTTCGTTGAACGAACGACTCTCAACATGATCATTTCTGAGGGACAACTGTGTGTGGTAGCCGTGCTTCACCTATCTTTTTGGGAACACAAAGGTTCTTTTCAGTTGGAATCTGCACTACATACATATATAAAGGGAGGTACAAGTTCCCAATCGTGTTTACAGTGAAAACTGCAGGAAATTCAAACCGGCACTAGGAAACACAGTGAGAAACCAGAGTAACAGTTTCTCATGCAAACCGTTCCCCTTGTGTTAGTTGAAAGAACCTCTCTCTACATACTCAGGACTGACAGAAAAGTGAGTGTTAAAGGCGTTTTGCACCTTGCTTATTTTGAAAAAAAATTTCTTTTAATTTCCAATCTGCACTACATACATATATATAGGGAGGTACTAGTTCCAACTTGGGTTTACAATGAAAACTGCAGGAATTTCAAACCGGCACTAGGAACATAGAGAAAAACCAGAGTAAGTGTTTATCCTGCAACCCGTTCCACTTGTGCTAGTTGAACGAACGTCTCTCTTCAAGCTCAGTTCTAAGAGATAAGTGTTTGTGAATGCCGGCCTTCAGTAGCTTGTTGGGAACATATAGTTTCTTTTCAGTTGGAAAGTGCACTTCTTTCAAATATATGGGAAGGTACTAGCTCCAACTCGGGTTTAAATTGAAAACTGTAGGAACATCAAACCGGCACTAGGAAACAGACTGAGATACCAGAGTAAATGTTGCTCCAGCAATCAGTTCCCCTTGTGCTATTTGAACGATTTCTCTCCACATGCTCATTTCGGAGAGATAACTGTGTATGGAAGCCGTTCTTCAACTATCTTGTTGGGAACACAATGTTTCTTACAGTTATTATCTGCACTACATACATATATATGGGCTGGTACAAACTCCAACTCGGTATTTCAATGAAAACTGCAGGAACTTCAAAAAGGCACTACGAAACACTGTGAGAATCCAGAGTAACAGTTTCCCCTTCACCCGGGTCCCCTTGTGCTATTTGAACGAATGTCTCTCCACATGCTCATTTCTGAGAGATACGTGTGTGTGAAAGCCGTACTTCACCTAACTTGTTGGGAACACAAAGTTTCATTTAAGTTGGAAACTGCAATACATATATATATATGGGTAGGTACTAGGTCCAACTCTGTTTTACAGTGAAAACTGCAGGAACTTCAAAACGGAACTAGGACACTGACTTAGATACCAGGGAAAGTGTTAACCCTGCAACGCGTTACCATTTTGCTAGTTGAAAGAACGTCTCTCTACGTACTCAGGTCTGAAAGATAAGTGTGTTTTAAAGGCGTGCTTCAACTAGCTTGTTGGGAAAATAAAGTTTCTTTTCATTTCTAATCTACAGTACATGCTTATATAAGAGGAGGTACTAGCTACATCTCGGGGTAACGGTGAAATCTGCAGGAACATCAAACAGGCATTAGGAAAAAGACTGAGAAACCAGAGTATGTGTTACAAATGCAAATTTTTCCATTTGTGTTCGTTGAACGAACGTCTCTCCACATGCCCATTTCAAAGAGTTAACTGTGTGTGGAAACCTTGCTTCAATTATCTTGTTGGGAACACAAAATTTCTTTTCATTTGGAAACTGCACTACATACATATATATGGGCAGGTACAAGCTTAATCTCGGTATTACAAGGAAAACTGCAGGAACTTCAAACCGGCACTAGGAAATAGCCTGAGAAACCAGAGTAATGTTTTCTCTTGCAACCCGATCCATTTTTGCTAGTTGAACGAACGTCTCTCCACATGCTCAGTTCTGAGTGATAAGTGTGTGTGAAAGCCGTAATTCACATAGCTTGTTGGAAAAATATAGTTTCTCTTCAGTTGGAAAGTGCACTACATTCATATATATGGGGAGGTACAAGCTCGAACTCGGGTTAAAATTGAAAACTGTAGGAACTTCAAACAGGCACTAGGAAACAGACTGAGAAACCAGAGTAAGTGTTGCTCCTGCAACAAGTTCACATTTTCTATTTGAACGAAAGTCTCTCAACATGCTTAGTTCTGAGAGAGAAGTGTGTGTGAAAGCCGTCCTTTTCCTACCTTGTAGGGAAAACAAGGTTTCTTTTCAGTTGGTATCTGCACTGCATACGTATATATGGGAGATAATAGCTCCATCTATTGTTAACGGTAAAAATTGCAGGAAATTCAAACAGGCACTAGAAAACCAACTGAGAAACCAGAGTGAGTGTTGCTCATGCAAAACATTCCCCTTCTGCTATTTAAACGAACGTTTCTCCACATGCTCATTTCTGAGAGATAAGTGTGTGTGAAAGCCGTCCTTCACTTGGTTCTAGGTAACACAGACTTTCCTTTCAGTAGGAAATTGTACTTCATTCATTTACATGGGGATGTATTAGCTCTAACTCGGGATCAAAGTAAAATCTTTACGAACTTCAAACCGGCCCTAGGAAAAAGACTGAGAAACCAGAGTAAGTGTTGCACTGCAAACCGTTCCACTTGTGCTATTTGAATGAAGTTCTCTCCACATGCTCAGTTCAGAGGAATATGTGAGTGTGAAAGCCGTCTTTCACCTAGCTTGTTGGGAAAAGAAAGATTCTTTTCAGTTGGAAATTGAACTACATAAATTTATATGAGGATGTAATACCTCCAAATCTTTTTTAATCTAAAAACTGTAGGAACTTCCAACCGGCACTAAGAAGTACACTTAGAAACCAGAGTAAGTGTTGCTCATACAAAACATTCCCCTTCTGATATTTAAATGAACGTTTCTCCACATGCTCAGTTCTGAGAGATAAGTATGTTTGAAAGCCGTTCTTCACATAGCTTCTAGGGAACACAGACTTTCCTTTCAGTAGGAAATTGCACTTCATTTATTTATATGGGGATGTAGTAGCTCCAACACGGTTTCAAAGTAAAAACTGTACGAACTTCAAATCGGCACTAGGAAACAGACTGAGAAACCAGAGTAACTGTTGCTCTTGCAACCCGTTCCAATTGGGCTATTTGGACGAATGTCCTCCACATGCTCAGTTCAGAGAGATATGTGAGTGTGAAAGCCGTCTTTCACCTAGCTTGTTCAGAACACAAAGATTCTTTTCAGGTGTAAATTGTACTACATACAATTATATGAGGAGGTACCTCATCCAACTCGGTTTTAATCTAAAAACTGTAGGAATTTCAAACCGGCACTAGGAAGCACGCTTAGAAACCAGAGTAAATTTTGCAACTGCAAATCGTTACCCTAGTTCTATTGGAACGAAAGTCTCTTCACATGCTCAGTTGTGAGATATAAGTGTGTGTGAAAGCCGTCCTTCACCTAGCTTGTTGGGAACACATTGTTTCTTTCAGTTGGAATCTGCAGTACATACATATATATGTGGAGGTACTAGCTACATTTCCTGTTTACGGTGAAAGCTGCAAGAACATCAAACGGGCATTAGGAAACAGACTGAGAAACCAGAGTACGTGTTACAAATGTATCCTGTTCCCTTTGTGTTCGTTGAACGGACGTCTCTCCACATGTTCATTTCGGAGAAATAACTGTGTGTGGAAGCCGTGCTTCACCTATCTTGTTGGGAACAAAATGTTTCTTTACAGTTGGAATCTGCACTACATAGATATATATTGGCTGGTACAAGCTCCAACACAGTATTACACTGAAAATTGCAGGAACTTCAAAACGGCACTAGGAAACACAGTGAGAATACAGAGTAACAGTTTCCCATGCACCCGGGTCCACTTGTGCTATTTGAACGAATGTCTCTCCACATGCTCATTTCTGAGAGATACGTGTGTGTGAAAGCCGTCCTTCAACTTACTTGTTGAGAACACAAGTTTTGTTTCAGCTGCAAAGTGCATTACATACATATGTATGATGAGGTACTAGCTCCAACTCGGTTTTTCAGTGAAAACTGCAAGAAATTCATCCCTGCACTAGGAAACAGACTGAAAATCCAGAGTAATTGTTTCCCCTGAATACCGTTCCACTTGTGCTAGATGAAAGAAAGTCTCTGCACATGCACATTTCTGAGACATAATGGTGTGTGAAAGCTGTTCTTCACCTAGCTTGTTGGGAAAACAAAGTATCTTTTCAGTTGGAAACTGCACTGCATACAGATATGGGGAGGTAATACATACATCTTGGGGTTACGGTGAAAACTGCAGGAACATCAAACCGGCGTTAGGAAACAAAATTAAAACCAGAGTACGTGTTACAACTGCAAGCTTTTCCATTTGTGTTCGTTGAACGAACGACTCTCCACATGCTCATTTCTGAGGGACAACTGTGTGTGGAAGCCGTGCTTCACCTATCTTTTTGGGAACACAAAGTTTCTTTTCAGTTGGAATCTGCACTACATACATATATATAGGGAGGTACAAGTTCCCAATCGTGTTTACAGTGAAAACTGCAGGAAATTCAAAGCGGCACTAAGAAACACAGTGAGAAACCAGAGTAAGAGTTTCTCATGCAAACCGTTCCCCTTGTGTTAGTTGAAAGAACGTCTCTCTACATACTCAGGACTGACAGAAAAGTGAGTGTTAAAGGCGTTTTGCACCTTGCTTATTTTGAAAACAAAATTTCTTTTAATTTCCAATCTGCACTACATACATATATACAGGGAGGTATTAGTTCAAACTTGGGTTTACAATGAAAACTGCAGGAATTTCAAACCGGCACTAGGAACAGAGAGAGAAACCAGAGTAAGTGTTTATCCTGCAACCCGTTCCACTTGTGCTAGTTGAACGAACGTCTCTCTTTATGCTCAGTTCTAAGAGATAAGTGTATTTGTGAATGCCGTCCTTCAGTAGCTTGTTGGGAACATATATTTTCATTTCAGTTTGAAAGTGCACTTCTTTCAAATATATGGGGAGGTACTAGCTCCACCTCGTGTTTAAATTGAAAACTGTAGGAACATCAAACCGGCACTAGGAAACAGACTGAGATAGCAGAGTAAATGTTGATCCAGCAAACAGTTCCCCTTGTGCTATTTGAACGAACTTGTCTCCACATGCTCATTTCGGAGAGATAACTGTGTGTGGAATCCTTGCTTCACTTATCTTGTTGGGAGCACAAAATTTCTTTTCATTTGCAAACTGCACTACATACATATATATGGGCTGGTACAAGCTCCAACTCGGTATTACACTGAAAACTGCAGGAACTTGAAACAGGCACTAGGAAACAGACTGAGAACCAGAGGAATTTTTTTCTCCTGCATCCCGTTCCACTTGTGCTAGTTGAACGAACGTCTGTCTTCATGCTCAGTTCTAAGAGATAAGTGTATTTGTGAATGCCGTCCTTCAGTAGCTTGTTGGGAACATATATTTTCATTTCAGTTTGAAAGTGCACTTCTTTCAAATATATGGGGAGGTACTAGCTCCACCTCGGGTTTAAATTGAAAACTGTAGGAACATCAAACCGGCACTAGGAAACAGACTGAGATAACAGAGTAAATGTTGATCCAGCAAACAGTTCCCCTTGTGCTATTTGAACGAACTTCTCTCCACATGCTCATTTCGGAGAGATAACTGTGTGTGGAATCCTTGCTTCACTTATCTTGTTGGGAGCACAAAATTTCTTTTCATTTGCAAACTGCACTACATACATATATATGGGCTGGTACAAGCTCCAACTCGGTATTACACTGAAAACTGCAGGAACTTGAAACCGGCACTAGGAAACAGACTGAGAACCAGAGGAATTTTTTCTCCTGCATCCCGTTCCATTTGTGCTAGTTCAAAGAACGTCCCTCCCATGCTCAGTTCTGAGTGATAAGTGAGTGTGAAAGCCGTACTTCACCTATCTTGTTGGGAAAATATAGTTTCTTTTCAGTTGGAATTTGCACTACAATCATATAAATGGGGAGTTACCAGCTCGAACTCGGGTTAAAATTGAAAACTATAGGAACTTCAAACAGGCACTAGGAAACAGACTGAGACCCAGAGTAATTGTTTCTCCTGCAACAAATTCCCCTTTTTCTATTAGAAAGAAAATCTCCCAACATGCATAATTCAGAGTGAAAATTGTGTGTGAAAGCCGTCCTTATCCTAGCTTGTAGGGAAAACAAGGTTTCTTTTCAATTGGAATCTGCACTGCATACATATATATGGAAGGTACTAGCTCCATATGGATTTTACGGTGAAAATTGCAGGAAATTCAAAGAGGCACTTGAAAACAGACTAAGAAACCAGAGTAAGTGTTACTCATGCAAAAGTTTCCATTTCTGCTATTTAAATGAACGTTTCTCCATATGCTCAGTTCTGAAAGATAAGTGTGTGTGAAAGCCGTCTTTCAAGTAGCTTCTACGGAACACAGACTTTCCTTTCAGTAGGTAATTGTACTTCATTCATTTACATAAGGATGTAGTAGCTCCAACTCGGGGTCAAAGTAAAATCTTTACGAACTTCAAACCGGCACAAGGATAAAGACTGAGAAACCAGAGTAAGTGTTGCACTGCAAACCATTCCACTTGTGCTATTTGAATGAACGTCTCTCCACTTGCTCAGTTCAGAGAGATATGTGAGTGTGAAAGCCGTCTTTCACCTAGCTTGTTGGGAACACAAAGTTTCTTTTCAGTTGGAAATTGAACTACATAAACATATATGAGGAGGTAATACCTTCAACTCGTTTTTAAACTAAAAACTGTACGAACTTCAAACCGGCACTAGGAAACAGACTGAGAATCCAGAGTAAGTGTTGCCCTTGCATCCCGTTCCACTTGGGTTATTTGGACGAAAGTCTCTCCACATGCTCAATTCAGAGAGATATGTGAGTGTGAAAGCCGTCTTTCACTTAGCTTGTTCGGAACTCAAAAATTCTTTTCAGGTGTAAATTGTAATACATACAATTTTTTGAGGAGGTACATCATCCAACTCGTTTTTAATCTAAAAACTGTAGGAATTTCAAACCGGCACTAGGAAGCACGCTTAGAATCCAGAGTAAGTGTTGCAACTGCAACTCGTTACCCTAGTGCTATTGGAAAGATAGCCTCTTCACATGATCAGTTCTGAGATATAACTGTGTGTGAAAGCCATCCTTCACCTAGCTTGTTTGGAACACATTGTTTCTTTCAGTTGGAATGTGCAGTACATACATATATATGTGGAGGTACTAGCTACATTTCCTGTTTACGGTGAAAGCTGCAAGAACATCAAACCTGCACTAGGAAATAGCCTCAGAAACCAGAGTAATGTTTTCTCTTGCAACCCGTTCCATTTTTGCTAGTTGAATGAACGTCTCTCCACATGCTCAGTTCTCAGTGATAAGTGTGTGTGAAAGCCGTCCTTCAACTTACTTGTTTAGAAAACAAGTTTCTTTTCAGCTGCAAAGTGCATTACATACATATGTATGATTTGGTACTAGCTCCAACTCGGTTTTTCAGTGAAAACTGCAAGAAACTCATCCCTGCACTAGGAAACAGTCTGAAAATCCAGAGTAATTGTTTCACCTGAATACATTTCCCCTTGTGCTATTTGAAAGAATGTCTCTGCAAATGCACAGTTCTGATACATAATGGTGTGTGAAAGCTGTTCTTCACCTAGCTTGTTGGGAAAACAAAGTATCTTTTCAGTTGGAAACTGCACTGCATACAGATATGGGGAGGTAATACCTACATCTTGGGGTTACGGTGAAAACTGCAGGAACATCAAACCGGCGTTAGGAAACAAAAAGGAAAACCAGAGTACGTGTTGCAACTGCAAGTTTTCCCTTTGTGTTCGTTGAACGAACGACTCACCGCATGCTAATTTCTGAGTGACAACTGTGTGTGGAAGCCGTGCTTCACCTATCTTGTTGGGAACACATTGTTTCTTTCAGTTGGAATCTGCAGTACATACATATATATGCGGAGGTACTAGCTACATTTCCTGTTTACGGTGAAAGCTGCAAGAACATCAAACCGGCATTAGGAAACAGACTGAGAAAACAGAGTACGTGTTACAAATGTATCCTGTTCCCTTTCTGTTCGTTGAACGGACGTCTCTCCACATGCTCACTTCGGAGATATAACTGTGTATGGAAGCCGTGCTTCACCTTTCTTCTTGGGAACACAAATTTTCTTTACAGTTGGAATCTGCACTACATACAAATATATGGGCTGGTACAAAATCCACCTCGGTATTACACTGAAAACTGTAGGAACATCAAACCGGCACTAGGAAACAGACTGAGATAGCAGAGTAAATGTTGCTTCAGCAACTAGTTCCCCTTGTGCTATTTGAACGAACTTCTCTCCACATGATCATTTCGGAGAGATAACTGTGTGTGGAATCCTTGCTTCACTTATCTTGTTGGGAACACAAAATTTCTTTACATTTGGGAACTGCACTACATACATATATATGGTCTGGTATAATCTCCAAATCTGTATTACAGTGAAAACTGCAGGAACTTGAAACCGGCACTAGAAAACAGACTGATAAACCAGAGGAATTTTTTCTCCTGCATCCCGTTCCATTTGTGCTAGTTGAAAGATCGTCCCTCCACATGTTCATTTCTGAGAGAAAATTTTTTTTGAAAGTCGTCGTTCACATAGCTTGATGGGAACAGAAAGTATCTCTTCAGTGGGAAACTGCACTACCTACATATATATGGGGAGGTATTATATCCAACTCGGTTTTACAGTGAAAACTGTAGGAACTTCCTACAGGCACTAGGAAACAGACTGAGAAACCTGTGTAATTGTTTCCCCTGCAAAAAGTTCCCTTTGAGCTAGTTGAAAGAACGTCTTTCCACATGCTCATTTCGGAGAGAAATGTGTGTGTGAAAGCCGTCCTTCATCTTACTTGTTGGGAACACAAGTTTCTTATCAGCTTGAATGTGCACTACGTACATATATATGGGGATGTAATGCACCACCTCGGGTTTTCAGTGAAAACTGAAGGAACAAGAAACGGGCACTAGGAAACAGACTGAGAATCCAGAAGAAGTGTTTTTCCTGCGACGCTTTTCCATTGTGCTAGTTGATCGAACGTCTATCTACATGCTCAGTTCCGACAGACAATTGTGTGTTAAAGGCGTGCTTCACCTAGCTTGTTGGGAACACAAAGATTCTTTTCAGTTGGAATCTGCACAACATACATATATACAGGGTGGTAATAGCTCCAAATCTGGTTTACAGTGAAAACTGCAGAAACTTCTAAACTGCCCAAGGAAGAGAGAGAGAAAACAGAGTAAGTGTTTCCTCTGCAACCCGTTCCCCTTGTGCTTGTTGAACGAACGTATCTCCACGTGCTCATTTCTGTGAGATATGTGTGTGTGAAAGACTTCCTTCAACTATCTTGTTGGGAACACAGAGATTCTATTCAGTTGGACACTGCACTACATACATATATATGGGGAGGTACAAGATCCAACTGGTTTTTACAGTGATAACTGCAGGAACTTCAAAACGGCACTAGGAAACAGACTGAGAAACCAGAAGAATTATTACCCTGCAAACCGTTCCCATTGTGCTAGTTGAAAGAACGTCTCTCGACATACCCAGGTCTGACAGAAAAGTGTGTGTTAAAGGCGTGCTTCACATTGCTTATCGGTAAAACAAATATTCTTTTCATTTGGAATCTGCACTACTTACATATATATAGGGAGGTACTAGTTCCAAATCGGGTTTACAGTGAGAAATGCAGGAACTTCAAACCGGCACTAGGAAACAGAGTGAGAAACAAGAGTAATGGTTTCTCCTGCAAACCGTTCCACTTGTGCTAGTTGAACGATCGTCTCTCTACCTTCTCACTTCTGAGAGATAAGAGTGAGTGAAAGCAGTTCTTCACCTAGCTTGATGGGAACACAAAGTTTCTTTTTAGTTGAAAACTGCACTACAAACATATATATGGGGAGGTACAAGCTCCAACTCGGTTTTACTGTGAAAACTGCAGGAAATTCAAACCAAAACTAGGAACAGAGAGAGAAACCAGGGTAAGAGTTTCTCCTGCAACCCGTTCCCCTTGTGCTTGTTGAGCAAACGTCCCTCCACATGCTGAGTTCTGTGGGATATATGTGTTTCAAAAGTCTTCCTTCACCTAGGTTGTTGGGAACACAGATTTTCTATTCAGTTGGAAACTGCATTACATACATATATATGGGGATGTACTAGCTACAGCTCTGGTTTAAATTGAAAACTGTAGGAACTTCAAACTGGCACTAGGAAACAGACTGAGATACCAGAGTAAATGATGCTCCTGCAACCAGTTCCCCTTGTGCTATTTGAACGAACTTCTCTCCACATGCTCATTTCGGAGCGATAAGTGTGTGTGAAAGCCGTACTTTACCTAGCTTTTATTTAACACAAGGTTTCTTTTCCGTTGGATTCTGCACTGTATACATATATAAAGGGAGGTACTAGCTACATCTCGTGTTTACGGTGAAATCAGCAGGAACATCAAACAGGCATAAGGAAAAAGACTGAGAAACCAGAGTATGTTTAACAAATGCAACTTGTTCCCGTTGTGTTCGTTGAAAGAACGTCTCTCCACATGAGCATTTCGGAGAGATAACTGTATGTGGAAACCTTTCTTCACCTATCTTGTTAGGAACACAAAATTTCTTTACAGTTGGTATCTTCTCTACATACATATATATGGGCTGGTACAAGCTCCAACTCGGTATTACACTGAAAACTGCAGGAACTTCAAACCGGCACTAGGAAACACAGTGAGAATCCAGAGTAACAGTTTCCCCTGAACACGGGTCCCCTTGTGCTATTTGAACGAATGTCTCTCCACATGCTCATTTCTGAGTGATACGTGTGGGTGAAAGCCGTACTTCACCTAACTTGTTGGGAACACAAAGTTTCGTTTAAGTTGGAAACTGCACTACATACATATATATGGGTAGGTACTAGCTCCAAATGTGTTTTAAAGTGAAAACTGCAGGAACTTCAAACCGGAACTAGGACACAGACTGAGATACCAGAAAAAGCGTTACCCCTGCAACCCGTTACCATTTTGCTAGTTGAAAGAACGTCTCTCTACGTACTCAGGTCTGACAGATAAGTGTGTCTTAAAGGCGTGCTTCAACTAGCTTGTTGGGAAAATAAAGTTTCTTTTCATTTCTAATCTACAGTACATACATATATATAGGGAGGTACTAGCTCCAACTCAGGTTTACGGTGAAAACTGCAGGAACATCAAACCGGCATTAGGAAACAGACTTAGAAACCAGAGTACGTGTTACAATTGCAATTTGTTCCTTTTGTGTTCTTTGAACAGACGTCTCTCCACATGTATATTTTGGAGAGATATCTGTGTGTGGAAGCCGTGCTTCAATTAGCTTGTTTGGAACACAAAGTTTCTTTTCATTTGGAAACTGCATTACATACATTATATGGGCTGGTCCAATCTCCAACTCTGCATTACACTGAAAACTGCAGGAACTTCAAACTGGCACTAGGAAACAGCCTGATAAACCAGAGTAATTGATTCCCCTGCAACCTGGTCCATTTGTGCTATTTGAAAGTACGTCTCTCCACATGTTCATTTCTGAGAGAAAATTGTTTTTGAAAGTCGTCCTTCACCTAGCTTGATGGGAACAGAATGTATGTATTCAGTAGGAAACTGCACTACATACATATATATGGGGAGGTATTATATCCAACTCGGTTTTACAGTGAAAACTGTAGGAACTTCCTACAGGCACTAGGAAACAGACTGAGAAACCTGTGTAAGTGTTTCCCATGCAAAACGTTCCCTTTGAGCTAGTTGAACGAACGTCTTTAAACATGCTCATTCCGGAGAGAAATGTGTGTGTGAAAGCCGTCCTTCACCTTACTTGTTGGGAACACAAGTTTCTTATCAGCTGGAATGTGCACTACGTACATATATATGGGGATGTAATGCACCACCTCGGGTTTTCAGTGAAAACTGCAGGAACAAGAAACGGGCACTAGAAAACAGACTGAGAATCCAGAAGAAGTGTTTTTCCTGCGACGCTTTTCCATTGTGCTTGTTGATCGAACGTCTATCTACATGCTCAGTTCCGACAGATAATTGTGTGTTAAAGGCTTGCTTCACCTAGCTTGTTGGGAACACAAAGATTCTTTTCAGTTGGAATCTGCACAACATACATATATATAGGGAGGTACTAGCTCCAAATCTCGTTTACAGTGAAAACTGCAGAAACTTCTAAACTTCCCTAGGAAGAGAGAGAGAAAACAGAGTAAGTGTTTCCTCTGCAACCCGTTCCCCTTGTGCTTGTTGAACGAACGTCTCTCCACGTGCTCATTTCTGTGAGATATGTGTGTGTGAAAGACTTCCTTCAACTAGCTTGTTGGGAACACAGAGATTCTATTCAGTTGGACACTGCACTACATACATATATATGGGGAGGTAGAAGCTCCAACTGGGTTTTACAGTGATAACTGCAGGAACTTCAAAACGGCACTAGGAAACAGACTGAGAAACCAGAAGAATTATTACCCTGCAAACCGTTCCCATTGTGCTCGTTGAAAGAACGTCTCTCTACATACTCAGGTCTGACAGAAAAGTGTGTGTTAAAGGCGTGCTTAACATTGCTTATCGGGAAAACAAATTTTCTTTTCATTTGGAATCTGCACTACATACATATATATAGGGAGGTACTAGCTCCATCTCGGGTTTACTGTGAGAACTGCAGGAACTTCAAACCTGCACTAGGAAACAGAGTGAGAAACATGAGTAATGGTTTCTCCTGCAAACAGTTCCATTTGTTCTAGTTGAAAGATCGTCTCTCTACCTTCTCACTTCTGAGAGATAAGTGTGAGTGAAAGCAGTTCTTCACCTAGCTTGATGGGAACACAAAGTTTCTTTTTAGTTGAAAACTGCACTACACACATATATATGGGGAGGTACAAGTTCCAACTCGGTTTTACAGTGAAAACTGCAGGAACATCAACCGGTACTAGGAAACAGACTGAGAAACCTGTTTAACTGTTTCTCCTGCAACCCGTTCCTTTTGAGCTAGTTGAACAAATGTCTCTCCACATGCTCAGTTCTTAGATATATGTCTGTGTGAAAGCCGTAGTTCACCTAGCTTGTTGGGAAAACATAGATTCTTTTCAGTTGTAAAGTGCACTACATTCATATATATGGGGAGGTACCACCTCGAACTCGGGTATAAATTTAAAACTGTAGGAAATTCAAACAGGCACTAGGAAACAGACTGAGAAACCAGAGTAAGTGTTGCTCCTGCAAACAGTTCCCCTTGTTCTATTTGAACGAAAGTCTCTCAAAATGCTTAGTTCTGAGAGAAAAGTGTGTCTGAAAGCCTCACTTAAACTTACTTGTTGGGAACACAAGATTCCTTTCAGCTGCATAGGGCATAACTTACATATATATGGTGAGGTACTAGCTCCAACACGGTTTTACTGTGAAAACTGCAAGAACTTCAAACCAGCACTAGGAACAGAGAGAGAAACCAGGGTAAGAGTTTCTCCTGCAACCCGTTCCCCTTGTGCTTGTTGAGCAAACGTCCCTCCACATGCTGAGTTCTGAGGGATATATGTGTGTCAAAAGACTTCCTTCACCTAGCTTGTTGGGAACACAGATATTCTATTCAGTTGGAAACTGCACTACATACATATATATGGGGATGTACTAGCTACAACTCGGGGTTAAATTGAAAACTGTAGGAACTTGAAACTGGCACTAGGAAACAGACTGAGATACCAGAATAAATGATGCTCCTGCAACAAGTTCCCCTTGTGCTATTTGAACGAAATTCTCTCCACAAGCTCATTTCGGAGAGATAAGGGTGTGTGAAAGCCGTACTTTACCTAGCTTTTATTTAACACAAGGTTTCTTTTCCGTTGGATTCTGCACTGCATACATATATAAAGGGAGGAACTAGCTACATCTCAGGTTTAAGGTGAAATCTGCAGGAACATCAAACAGGCATAAGGAAAAAGACTGAGAAACCAGAGTATGTTTAATAAATGCAACTTGTTCCCGTTGTGTTCGTTGAACGAACGTCTCTCCACATGATAATTTAGAAGAGATAACTGTGTGTGGAAACCTTGCTTCACCTATCTTGTTGGGAACACAAAGTTTCTTTAGAGTTGGTATCTTCACTACATACATATATATGGACTGGTACAAGCTCCAACTCGGTATTACACTGAAAACTGCAGGAAATTCAAACCGGCACTAGGAAACACAGTGAGAATCCAGAGTAACAGTTTCCCCTGCACACGGGTCCCCTTGTGCTATTTGAACGAATGTCTCTCCACATGCTCTTTTCTGAGTGATACGTGTGTGTGAAAGCCGTACTTCACCTAACTTGTTGGGAACACAAAGTTTCATTTAAGTTGGAAACTGCACTACATACATATATATGGGTAGGTACTAGCTCCAAATCGGTTTTACAGTGAAAACTGTAGGAACTTCCTACAGGCACTAGGAAACAGACTGAGAAACCTGTGTAAGTGTTTCCCCTGCAAAACTTTCCCTTTGACCTAGTTGAACGAACGTCTTTCCACATGCTCATTTCGGAGAGAAATGTGTGTGTGAAAGCCGTCCTTCACCTTACTTGTTGGGAACACAAGTTTCTTATCACCTGGAATGTGCACTACGTACATATATATGGGGATGTAATGCACCACCTCGGGTTTTCAGTGAAAACTGCAGGAACAAGAAACGGGCACTAGGAAACAGACTGAGAATCCAGAAGAAGTGTTTTTCCTGCGACGCTTTTCCATTGTGCTAGTTGATCGAACATCTATCTACGTGCTCAGTTCCGACAGATAATTGTGTGTTAAAGGCGTGCTTCACCTAGCTTGTTGGCAACACAAAGATTCTTTTCAGTTGGTATCTGCACAACATACATATATATAGGGAGGTACTAGCTCCAAATCTGGTTTACAGTGATAACTGCAGAAACTTCTAAACTGCCCTAGGAAGAGAGAGAGAAAACAGAGTAAGTGTTTCCTCTGCAACCAGTTCCACTTGTGCTTGTTGAACGAACGTCTCTCCACGTGCTCATTTCTGTGAGATATGTGTGTGTGAAAGACTTCCTTCAACTAGCTTGTTGGGAACACAGAGATTCTATTCAGTTGGACACTGCACTACAAACATATATATAGGGAGGTACAAGCTCCAAATGAGTTTTCCATGATAATTTCAAGAACTTCAAAACGGCACTAGGAAACAGACTGAGAAACCAGAAGAATTATTACCCTGCAAACCGTTCCCATTGTGCTAGTTGAAAGAACGTCTCTCGACATACTCAGGTCTGACAGAAAACTGTGTGTTAAAGGCGTGCTTCACCTTGCTTATCGGGAAAACAAATATTCTTTTCATTTGGAATCTGCACTACTTACATATATATAGGGAGGTACTAGCTCCAACTCGGATTTACAGTGAGAACTGCAGGAACTTCAAACCGGCACTAGGAAACAGAGTGAGAAACAAGAGTAATGGTTTCTCCTGCAAACCGTTCCATTTGTGCTAGTTGAACGATCGTCTCTCTACCTTCTCACTTCTGAGAGATAAGTGTGAGTGAAAGCAGTTCTTCACCTAGCTTGATGGGAACACAAAGTTTCTTTTTAGTTGGAAACTGCACTACACACATATATATGGGGAGGTACAAATTCCAACTCGGTTTTACAGTGAAAACTGCAGGAACATCAACCGGTACTAGGAAACAGACTGAGAAACCTGTTTAAGTGTTTCTCCTGCAACCCGTTCCTTTTGAGCTAGTTGAACAAACGTCTCTCCTCATGCTCAGATCTTAGAGATATGACTGTGTGAAAGCCGTACTTCACCTAGCTTGTTGGGAAAACATAGATTCTTTTCAGTTGGAAAGTGCACTACATTCATATATATGGGGAGGTACCACCTCGAACTCGGGTATAAATTTAAAACTGTAGGAACTTCAAACAGGCACTAGGAAACAGACTGAGAATCCAGAGTAAGTGTTGCTCCTGCAAACAGTTCCCCTTGTTCTATTTGAATGAAAGTCTCTCAAAATGCTTAGTTCTGAGAGAAAAGTGTGTCTGAAAGCCACACTTAAACTTACTTGTTGGGAACACAAGATTCTTTTCAGCTGCATAGGGCATAACTTACATATATATGGTGAGGTACAAGCTCCAACCCGGTTTTACAGTGAAAACTGCAGGAACATCAACCGGTACTAGGAAACAGACTGAGATATCTGTTTTAGTTTTTCTCCTGTATCCCGTTTCTTTTGAGCTAGTTTAACAAAAGTCTCTCCACATGCTCAGTATTTAGTGATATGTGTGTGTGAAAGCCGTACTTCAAATAACTTGTTGGGAAAATATAGATTCTTTTAAGTTGGAAAGTGCACTACATTCATATATATGGTGAGGTATCACCTCGAACTCGGGTATAAATTTAAAAACTTAGGAACATCAAACTGGCATTAGGAAACAGACTGAGATACCAGAGTAAATGTTGCTCCAGCAACCAGTTCCACTTGTGCTATTTGAACAAACTTCTATCCACATGCTCATTTCGGAGAGATAACTGTGTGTGGAATCCTTGCTTCACTTATCTTGTTGGGAACACAAAATTTCTTTTCCTTTGGAAACTGCACTACATACATATATATGGGCAGGTACAAGCTCCAACTCGGTATTACACTGAAAACTGCAGGAACTTGAAACCGGCACTAGGAAACAGACTGAGAAACCAGAGGGATTTTTTCTCCTGCATCCCGTTCCATTTGTGCTACTTGAAAGAACGTCCCTCCACATGCTCAGTTCTGAGTGATAAGTGAGTGTTTAAGCCGTAGTTCACCTAGCTTGTTGGGAAAATATAGTTTCTTTTCAGTTGGAAATTGCACTACATTGATATATATGGGGAGGTACCTGCTCGAACTCGGGTTAAAATTGAAAAATGTAGGAACTTCAAACAGGCACTAGGAAACAGACTGAGAAACCAGAATAAGTGTTGCTCCTGCAAACATTTCCCCTTGTTCTATTTGAATGAATGTCTCTCAAAATGCTTAGTTCTGAGAGAAAAGTGTGTCTGAAAGCCGCACTTAAAATTACTTGTTGGGAACACAAGATTCTTTTCAGCTGCATAGGGCATAACTTACATATATATGGTGACGTACTAGCTCCAACACGGTTTTACTGTGAAAACTGCAGGAACTTCAAACCAGCACTAGGAACAGAGAGAGAAACCAGGGTAAGAGTTTCTCCTGCAACCCGTTCCCCTTGTGCTTGTTGAGCAAACGTCCCTCCACATGCTGGGTTCTGAGGGATATGTGTGTGTCAAAAGACTTCCTTCACCTAGCTTGTTGGAAACACAGATTTTCTATTCAGTTGGAAACTGCACTACATACATATATATGGGGATGTACTAGCTACAACTCGGGTTTAAGTTGAAAAATTTAGGAAATTCAAACTGGCACTAGGAAACAGACTGAGATACCAGAGTAAATGATGCTCCTGCAACCAGTTCCCCTTGTGCTATTTGAACGAACTTCTATCCACATGCTCATTTCGGAGCGATAAGTGTGTGTGAAAGCCGTACTTTACCTAGCTTTTATTTAACACAAGGTTTCTTTTCCGTTGGATTCTGCACTGTATACATATATAAAGGGAGGTACTAGCTACATCTCGTGTTTACGGTGAAATCAGCAGGAACATCAAACAGGCATAAGGAAAAAGACTGAGAAACCAGAGTATGTCTAACAAATGCAACTTGTTCCCGTTGTGTTCGTTGAACGAACTTCTCTCCACATGATAATTTCGGAGAGATAACTGTGTGTGGAAACCTTTCTTCACCTATCTTGTTAGGAACACAAAATTTCTTTACAGTTGGTATCTTCACTACATACATATATATGGGCTGGTACAAGCTCCAACTCGGTATTACACTGAAAACTGCAGGAACTTCAAACCGGCACTAGGAAACACAGTGAGAATCCAGAGTAACAGTTTCCCCTGCACCTGGGTCCCCTTGTGCTATTTGAACGAATGTCTCTTCACATGCTCATTTCTGAGTGATACGTGTGTGTGAAAGCCATACTTCACCTAACTTGTTGGGAACACAAAGTTTCGTTTAAGTTGGAAACTGCACTACATACATATATATGGGTAGGTACTAGCTCCAACTGTGTTTTACAGTGAAAACTGCAGGAACTTCAAACCGGAACTAGGACACAGACTGAGATACCAGAAAAAGCATTACCCCTGCAACCCGTTACCATTTTGCTAGTTGAAAGAACGTCTCTCTACGTACTCAGGTCTGACAGATAAGTGTGTCTTAAAGGCGTGCTTCAACTAGCTTGTTGGGAAAATAAAGTTTCTTTTCATTTCTAATCTACAGTTCATACATATATATAGGGAGGTACTAGCTCCAACTCAGGTTTACGGTGAAAACTGCAGGAACATCAAACCGGCATTAGGAAACAGACTTAGAAACCAGAGTACGTGTTACAATTGCAACTTGTTCCATATGTCTTCTTTGAACAGACGTCTCTCCACATGTATATTTTGGAGAGATATCTGTGTGTGGAAGCCTTGCTTCAATTAGTTTGTTTGGAACACAAAGTTTCTTTTCACTTGGAAACTGCATTACATACATTATATGGGCTGGTACAATCTCCAACTCTGCATTTCACTGAAAACTGCAGGAACTTCAAACCGGCACTAGGAAACAGCCTGATAAACCAGAGTAAATGATTCCCCTGCAACCTGGTCCATTTGTGCTAGTTGAAAGTACGTCTCTCCACATGTTCATTTCTGAGAGAAAATTGTTTTTGAAAGTCGTCCTTCACCTAGCTTGATGGGAACAGTAAGTATGTATTCAGTTGGAAACTGCACTACATACATATATATGGGGA
Organism: Camelus ferus; assembly: GCF_009834535.1. Classification (NCBI taxonomy): domain Eukaryota; kingdom Metazoa; phylum Chordata; class Mammalia; order Artiodactyla; family Camelidae; genus Camelus; species Camelus ferus. The sequence continues at coordinate 1,345,155 of NC_045732.1, forward strand.
GGTATTATATCCAACTCGGTTTTACAGTGAAAACTGTAGGAACTTCCTACAGGCACTAGGAAACAGACTGAGAAACCTGTGTAAGTGTTTACCCTGCAAAACGTTCCCTTTGAGCTAGTTGAACGAACGTCTTTCCACATGCTCATTTCGGAGAGAAATGTGTGTGTGAAAGCCGTCCTTCACCTTACCTGTTGGGAACACAAGTTTCTTATCAGCTGGAATGTGCACTACGTACATATATTTGGGGATGTAATGCACCACCTCGGGTTTTCAGTGAAAACTGCAGGAACAAGAAACGGTCACTAGGAAACAGACTGAGAATACAGAAGAAGTGTTTTTCCTGCGACTCTTTTCCATTGTGCTAGTTGATCGAACATCTATCTACGTGCTCATTTCCGACAGATAATTGTGTGTTAAAGGCGTGCTTCATCTAGCTTGTTGGGAACACAAAGATTCTTTTCAGTTGGAATCTGCACAACATACATATATATAGGGAGGTACTAGCTCCAAATCTGGTTTTCAGTGAAAACTGGAGAAACTTCTAAACTGCCCTAGGAAGAGAGAGAGAAAACAGAGTAAGTGTTTCCTCTGCAACATGTTCCCCTTGTGCTTGTTGAACGAACGTCTCTCCACGTGCTCATTTCTGTGAGATATGTGTGTGTGAAAGACTTCCTTCAACTAGCTTGTTGGGAACACAGAGATTCTATTCAGTTGGACACTGCACTACATACATATATATGGGGAGGTACAAGCTCCAACTGGGTTTTACAGTGATAACTGCTTGAACTTCAAAACGGCACTAGGAAGCAGACTGAGAAAACTGAAAAATTATTACCCCTGGAAACCGTTCCCATTGTGCTAGTTGAAAGAACGTCTCTCTATATACTCAGGTCTGACAGAAAAGTGTGTTTTAAAGGCGTGCTTCACCTTGCTTATCGGGAAAACAAATATTCTTTTCATTTGGAATCTGCACTACATACATAAATATAGGGAGGTACTAGCTCCAACTCGGGTTTACAGTGAGAACTGCAGGAACTTCAAACCGGCACTAGGAAACAGAGTGAGAAACAAGAGTAATGGTTTCTCCTGCAAACCGTTCCATTTGTGCTAGTTGAACGATCGTCTCTCTACCTTCTCACTTCTGAGAGATAAGTGTGAGTGAAAGCAGTTCTTCACCTAGCTTGATGGGAACACAACGTTTCTTTGTAGTTGAAAACTGCACTACAAACATATATATGGGGAGGTACAAGCTCCAACTCGGTTTTACAGTGAAAACTACAGGAACATCAACCAGTACTAGGAAACAGACTGAGAAACTAGAGTAAGTGTTCTCCTGCAAACAGTTCCCCTTATTGTATTTGAACGAAAGTCTCTCAAAATGCTTAGTTCTGAGAGAAAAGTGTGTCTGAAAGCCGCAATTAAACTTATTTGTTGGGAACACAAGATTCTTTTCAACTGCATAGGGCATAACTTACATATATATGGTGAGGTACTAGCTCCAACAGGATTTTACTGTGAAAACTGCAGGAAATTCAAACCAGCACTAGAAAACAGTCTGAGAAACCAGAGTAAGTGTTGCTCTTGCCAAACATTCTCTTCTGCTTTTTAAACGAATGTTTCTCCACATGCTAAGTTATAAGAGATAAGTGTGTGTGAAAGCCGTCCTTCACCTAGATTCTAGGGAACACAGACTTTCCTCAGTAGGAAATTGCACTTCATTTATTTATATGGGGAGGTAGTGGCTCCAACTCGGTTTCAAAGTAAAAACTGTACGAACTTCAAACCGGCACTACGAAACTGACTGAGAAACAAGAGTAAGTGTTGCTCTTGCAACCCGTTCCACTTGGGCTATTTGGACGAAAGTCTCTCCACATGCTCAGTTCAGAGAGATATGTGAGTGTGAAGGCCGTCTTCCACCTAGCTTGTTCGGAACACAAAGATTCTTTTCAGTTGTAAATTGTACTACATACACTTTTATGAGGAGGTAATAGCTACATTTCCTGTTTACGGTGAAAGCTGCAAGAACATCAAACCGGCTTTAGGAAACAGAATGAGAAACCAGAGTACGTGTTACAAATGTATCCTGTTCCCTTTGTGTTCGTTGAACGGCGTCTCTTCACATGCTCATTTCGGAGAGATAACTGTGTATGGAAGCCGTGCTTCACCTATCTTGTTGGGAACACAAAGTTTCTTTACAGTTGGAATCTGCACTACATACACATATATGGGCTGGTACAAGCTCCACCTCGGTATTACACTGAAAACTGCAGGAAATTCAAAACGGCACTAGGAAACACAGTGAGAATCCAGAGTAACAGTTTCCCATTCACCCGGGTCCCCTTGTGCTATTTGAACGAATGTCTCTCCACATGCTCATTTCTGAGAGATACGTGTGTGTGAAAGCTGTTCTTCACCTAACATGTTGGGACACAAAGTTTCATTTAAGTTGGAAACTGCACTACATACATATATATGGGTAGGTACTAGCTCCAACTGTGTTTTACAGTGAAAACTGCAGGAACTTCAAACCGGAACTAGGACACAGACTTAGATAACATAAAAATGTTACCCCGGCAACACGTTACCATTTTGCTAGTTGAAAGAACGTCTCTCAACGTTCTCAGGTCTGACAGATAAGTGTGTTTTAAAGGCGTGCTTCAACTAGCTTGTTGGGAAAAAAAGTTTCTTTTCATTTCTAATCTACACTACATATTTATATAAGGGGAGGTACTAGTACATCTCGGGTTTACGGTGAAATATGCAGGAATATCAAACAGGCATTAGGAAAAAGACTGAGAAACCAGAATATTTGTTACAAATGCAAAATTTTCCAGTTGTGTTCTTTGAACGAACTTCTCTCCACATGCTCATTTCAAAGAGATAACTGTGTGTGGAATCCTTGCTTCAAATATCTTGTTGGGAAGACAAGATTTCTTTTCATTTAGAAACTGCACTTCATAGATATATATGGTCAGGTACAAGCTTAATCTCGGTATTACACGGAAAACTGCAGGAACTTCAAACCGGCACTAGGAAATAGCCTGAGATACCAGAGTAATGTTTTCTCTTGCAACCCGTTCCATTTTTTCTAGTTGAACGAACGTCTCTCCACATGTTCAGTTCTGAGTGATAAGTGTGTGTGAAAGCCATCCATTTCCTAGCTTGTAGGGAAAACAAGGTTTCTTTTCAGTTGTTATCTGCACTGCATACATATATATGGGAGGTACTAGCTCCATCTAGTATTTACGGTGAAAATTGCAGGAAATTCAAACAGTCACTAGAAAACCGACTGAGAAACCCGAGTAAGTGTTGCTCATGCAAAACATTCCCCTTCTGCTATTTAAACGAACGTTTCTCCACATGCTGAATTCTGAGAGATAAGTGTGTGTGAAAGCCGTCCTTCACCTAGCTTATAGGGAACACAGACTTTCCTTTCATTAGGAAATTGCACTTCATTTATTTATATGGGGAGGTAGTTGCTCCAAATCGGTTTCAAAGTAAAAACTGTACGAACTTCAAACCGGCACTTGAAACAGACTGAGAAACCAGAGTAAGTGTTGCTATTGCAACCCGTTCCACTTGGGCTATTTGGACGAAAGTCTCTCCACATGCTCAGTTCAGAGAGATATGTGAGTGTGAAAGCCGTCTTTCACCTAGCTTGTTCGGAACACGAAGATTCTATTCAGTTGTAAATTGCACTACATACACTTATATGAGGAGGTACTACATCCAACTCGGTTTTAATCTAAAATCTGTAGGAATTTCAAACCGGCACTAGGAAGCATGCTTAGAAACCAGAGTAAGTGTTGCAACTGCAACGTGTTACCCTAGTGCTATTGGAAAGAAAGCCTCTTCACATGCTCAGATCTGAGATATAAGGGTGAGTGAAAGCCGTCCTTCACCTAGCTTGTTGGGAACACATTGTTTCTTTCAGTTGAAATCTGCAGTACATACATATATATGTGGAGGTACTAGCTAAATTTCCTGTTTACGGTGAAAGCTGCAAGAACATCAAACCGGCATTAGGAAACAGACTGAGAAACCAGAGTACGTGTTACAAATGTATCCTGTTCCCTTTGTGTTCGTTGAACGGACGTCTCTCCACATGCTCATTTTGGAGAGATAATTGTGTATGGAAGCCGTGCTTCACCTATCTTCTTGGGGAACACAAAGATTCTTTAAATTTGGAATCTGCACTACATAACTATATAGGGGCTGGTACAAGCTCCAACTCGGTATTACACTGAAAACTGCAGGAACTTCAAAACGGCACTAGAAAACACAGTGAGAATCCAGAGTAATAGTTTCCACAGCACCCAGGTCCCCTTGTGCTAATTGAACGAATATCTCTCCACATGCTCATTTCTGTGAGATACGTGTGTGTGAAAGCCGTACTTCACCTAACTTGTTGGGAACACAAAGTTTCATTTAAGTTGGAAACTGCACTACATACATATATATGGGTAGTTACTAGCTCCAACTGTGTTTTACAGTGAAAACTGCAGGAACTTCAAACCGGAACTAGGACACAGACTTAGATACCAGAAAAAGTGCTACCCCTGCAACGCGTTACCATTTTTCTAGTTGAAAGAACGTCTCTCTATGTACTCAGGTCTGACAGATAAGTGTGTCTAAAAGGCGTGCTTCAACTAGCTTGTTGGGAAAATAAAGTTTCTTTTCATTTCTAATCTACACTACATACTTATATAAGGGGAGGTACTAGCTACATCTCGGGTTTACAGTGAAATCTGCAGGAACATCAAACAGGCATTAGGAAAAAGACTGAGAAACCAGAGTATGTGTTACAAATGCAAATTTTTCCAGTTGTGTTCGTTGAACGAACGTCTCTCCACATGCTCATTTCAAAGAGATAACTGTGTGTGGAATCCTTGCTTCACTTATCTTGTTTGGAAAACAAAAATTCTTTTCATTTGGAAACAGCACTACATAAATATATATGGGCAGGTACAAGCTTAATCTCGGTATTACACGGAAAACTGCAGGAACTTCAAACCGGAACTAGGAAATAGCCTGAGAAACCAGAGTAATGTTTTCTCTTGCAACCCGTTCCATTTTTGCTAGTTGAACGAACGTCTCTCCACATGCTCAGTTCTGAGTGATAAGTGTGTGTGAAAGCCGTCCTTCAACTTACTTGTTGAGAACACAAATTTCTTTTCAGCTGCATAGTGCATTACATACATATGTATGATGAGGTACTAGCTCCAACTCGGTTTTTCAGTGAAAACTGCAAGAAATTCATCCCTGCACTAGGAAACAGACTGAAAATCCAGAGTAATTGTTTCCCCTGAATACCGTTTCCCTTGTGCTAGTTGAAAGAAAGTCTCTGCACATGCACAGTTCTGAGACATAATGGTGTGTGAAAGCTGTTCTTCACCTAGCTTGTTGGGAAAACAAAGTATCTTTTCAGTTGGAAACTGCACTGCATACAGATATGGGGAGGTAATACCTACATTTTGGGATTACGGTGAAAACTGCAGGAACATCAAACAGGCGTTAGGTAACAAAAAGAAAAACCAGAGTACGTGTTACATCTGCAAGCTTTTCCCTTTGTGTTCGTTGAACGAACGACTCTCCACATGCTCATTTCTGAGGGACAACTGTGTGTGGAAGCCGTGCTTCACCTATCTTGTTGGGAACACAAAGGTTCTTTTCAGTTGGAATCTGCACTACATACATATATATAGGGAGGTACAAGTTCCCAATCGTGTTTACAGTGAAAACTGCAGGAAATTCAAAGCGGCACTAGGAAACACAGTGAGAAACCAGAGTAAGAGTTTCTCATGCAAACCGTTCCCCTTGTGTTAGTAGAAAGAACGTCTCTCTACATACTCAGGTCTGACAGAAATTGAGTGTTAAAGGCGTTTTGCACCTTGCTTATTTTGAACACAAAATTTATTTTAATTTCCAATCTGCATTACATACATATATATAGTTAGGTACTAGCTCCAACTTTGGTTTACAATGAAAACTGCAGGAATTTCAAACGGGCACTAGGAACAGAGAGAGAAACCAGAGTAAGTGTTTATCCTGCAACCCGTTCCACTTGTGCTAGTTGAACGAACGTCTCTCTTCATGCTCAGTTCTAAGAGATAAGTGTTTGTGAATGCCGTCCTTCAGTAGCTTATTGGGAACATAAAGTTTCTTTTCAGTTGGAAAGTGCACTTCTTTCAAATATATGGGGAGGTACTAGCTCCAACTCGAGTTTAAATTGAAATCTGTAGGAACATCAAACCGGCACTAGGAAACAGACTGAGATAGCAGAGTAAATGTTGCTCCAGCAAACAGTTCCCCTTGTGCTATTTGTACGAACTTCTCTCCACATGCTCTTTTCGGAGAGATAACTGTGTGTGGAATCCTTGCTTCACTTATCTTGTTGGGAACACAAAATTTCTTTTCATTTGGAAACTGCACTACATACATATATATGGGCTGATACAAGCTCCAACTCGGTATTACACTGAAAACTGCAGGAACTTTAAACCGGCACTAGGAAACAGCCTGAGAAACCAGAGGAATTTTTTTTCTTGCATCCCGTTCCATTTGGCTAGTTGAAAGAACGTCCCTCCACATGCTCATTTCTGAGTGATAAGTGGGAGTGAAAGCCGTACTTCACCTAGCTTGTTGGGAAAATATAGTTTCCTTTCAGTTGGAAAGTGCACTACAATCATATATATCGGGAGGTACCAGCTCGAACTTGGGTTAAAATTTAAAAATTTAGGAACTTCAAACAGGCACTAGGAAACAGACTGAGAAACCAGAATAATTGTTGCTGCTGCAACAAGTTCCCCTTTTTCTATTTGAACGAAAGTCTCTCAACATGCTTAGTTCTGAGAGAAAAGTTTGTGCGAAAGCCGTCCTTTTCCTAGCTTGTAGGGAAAACAAGGTTTCTTTTCAGTTGGCATCTGCACTGCATACATATATATGTGCTGGTACAAGCTCCAACTCGGTATTACACTGAAAAATGCAGGAACTTGAAACTGGCAGTAGGAAAATGACTGAGAAACCAGAGTAAGTGTTGCCCTTCAAACCGTTCCAATTGTGCTCTTTGAACGAACGTCTATCCACATGCTCAATTCATAGAGATATGTGAGTGTGAAAGCCGTCTTTCACCTAGCTTGTTGGGAACGCAAAGTTTCTTTTCAGTTGGAAATTGCACTACATACGCTTATATGAGGAGGTAATACCTCCAACTCGTTTTAAACTAAAAAGTGTAGGAAATTCAAACCGGCACTAGGAAGTACACTTAGAAACCAGAGTAAGTGTTGCAACTGCAAACAGTTGCACTAGTGCAATTGGAACGAAAGCCTCTTCACATGTTTAGTTCAGAGATATAAATGTGTATGGAAGCCGTGCTTCACATATCTTGTTGGGAACACAAAGTTTCTTTACAGTTGGAATCTTCACTACATACATATATATGAGCTGGTACAAGCTCCAACTCGGTATTACACTGAAAAATGCAGGAAATTGAAACTGGCACTAGGAAACAGACTGAGAAACCAGAGGAATTTTTTTCTCTTACATCCCTTTCCATTTGTGCTAGTTGAAAGAACTTCTCCCACATGCTCAGTTCTGAGGATAATTGAGTGTGAAATCCGTAGTTCAAATAGCTTGTTGGGAAAATATATTTTCTTTTCAGTTGGAAAGTGCACTACATTCACATATATGGGGAGGTACCAGCTCGAACTCGGGTTAAAATTGAAATCAGTAGGATCTTCAAACAGGCACAAGGAAACAGACTGAGAAGCCAGAGTAAATGTTGTACCTGCAACAAATTCCCCTTTTTCTATTTGAAGGAAAGTCTCTCAACATGCTTATTTCTGAGAGGAAAGTGTGTGTGAAAGCCGTCCTTTACCTAGCTTGTAGGGAAAACAAGGTTTCCTTTCAGTTGGCATCTGCACTGCATACAAATATAAGGGAGGTACAAGCTCCATCTAGATTTTACGTTGAAAATTGCAGGAAATTCAAACAGGCAATAGAAAACAGACTGAGAAACCAGAGTAAGTTTTGCTCATGCCAAATTTCCCCTTCTGCTATTTAAACGAAATTTTCTCCACATGCTCAGTTCTGAGAGATAAGTGTGTGTGAAAGCCGTCCTTCACCTAGCTTCTAGGGAACACAGACTTTCCTTTCAGAAGGAAATTGCACTTCATTTATTTATATGGGGAGGTAGTAACTCCAACTCTGTTTCAAAGTAAAAACTGTACGAACTTCATACTGGCACTAAGAAACAGCCAAAAAACCAGAGTAAGTGTTACTCTTACAATCCGTTCCACTTGGGATATTTGGACGAAAGTCTCTCCACATGCTCAGTTCAGAGGATATGTGAGTGTGAAAGCCGTCTTTCACCTAGCTTGATCGGAACACAAAGATTCTTTTCAGTTGTAAATTGCACTACATACACTTATATTAGGAGGTACTAAATCCAACTAGGTTTTAATCTAAGAACTGTAGGAACTTCAAACCGGCACTAGGAAGCACGCTTTGAAACCAGAGTAAGTGTTGCAACGGCAACTCGTTACCCTAGTGCTATTGGAACGAAAGACTCTTCACATGCTCAGTTCTGAGATATAAGTGTGTGTGAAAGCCGTCCTTCAGTAGCTTATTGGGAACATATAGTTTCTTTTCAGTTGGAAAGTGCACTTCTTTCAAATATATGGGGAGGTACTAGCTCCAACTCGGGTTTAAATTGAAAACTGTAGGAACATCAAACCGGCACTAGGAAACAGACTGAGATAGCAGAGTAAATGTTGCTCCAGCAACCAGTTCCCCTTGTGCTATTTGTACGAACTTCTCTCCACATGCTCATTTCGGAGAGATTACTGTGTGTGGAATCCTTGCTTCATTTATCTTGTTGGGAACACAAAATTTCTTTTCATTTGGAAACTGCACTACATACATATATATGGGCTGATACAAGCTCCAACTCGGTATTACACTGAAAACTGCAGGAACTTTAAACCGGCACTAGGAAACAGCCTGAGAAACCAGAGGAATTTTTTTCATGCATCCCGTTCCATTTGGCTAGTTGAAAGAACGTCCCACCACATGCTCAGTTCTGAGTGATAAGTGGGAGTGAAAGCCGTACTTCACCTAGCTTGTTGGGAAAATATAGTTTCTTTTCAGTTGGAAAGTGCACTACAATCATATATATCGGGAGGTACCAGCTCGAACTCGGGTTAAAATTTAAAAATGTAGGAACTTCCAACAGGCACTAGGAAACAGACTGAGAAGCCAGAGTAAGTGTTGCTCCTCCATCAAGTTCCCCTTTTTCTATTTGAACGAAAGTCTCTCAACATGCTTAGTTCTGAGATAAAAGTTTGTGCGAAAGCCGTCCTTTTCCTAGCTTGTAGGGAAAACAAGGTTTCTTTTCAGTTGGCATCTGCACTGCATACATATATATGGGCTGGTACAAGCTCCAACTCGGTATTACACTGAAAAATGCAGGAACTTGAAACTGGCACTAGGAAAAAGACTGAGAAACCAGAGTAAGTGTTGCCCTGCAAACCGTTCCAAGTGTGCTCTTTGAACGAACGTCTCTCCACATGCTCAATTCAGAGAGATATGTGAGTGTGAAAGCCGTCTTTCACCTAGCTTGTTGGGAACGCAAAGTTTCTTTTCAGTTGGAAATTGCACTACATACGCTTATATGAGGAGGTAATACCTCCAACTCGTTTTAAACTAAAAAGTGTAGGAAATTCAAACCGGCACTAGGAAGTACACTTAGAAACCAGAGTAAGTGTTGAAACTGCAACCAGTTACACTAGTGCAATTGGAACGAAAGCCTCTTCACATGTTCAGTTCAGAGATATAAATGTGTGTGAAAGCCGTCCTTCACCTAGCTTGTTGGGAACACATTGTTTCTTTCAGTTGGAATCTGCAGTACATACATATATATGTGGTGGTACTAGCTACATCTCCTTTTTACGGTGAAAGCTGCAAGAATATCAAACTGGCATTAGGAAACTGAGAAACGAGTGTACGTGTTAAAACTGTAAATTTTCCCTTTGTGTTCATTGAAAGAACGTCTCTCCACATGCTCATTTTGGAGAGATAAAAGTGTATGGAAGCCGTGCTTCACATAACTTGTTGGGAACACAAAGTTTCTTTACATTTGGAATCTTCAATACATACATATATATACGCTGGTACAAGCTCCAACTCGGTATTACACTGAAAAATGCAGGAACTTGAAACTGGCACTAGGAAACAGACTGAGAAAACAGAGGAAATTTTTTCTCTTATATCCCTTTCCATTTGTGCTAGCTGAAAGAACTTCTCCCACATGCTCAGTTCTGAGGGATAATTGAGTGTGAAATCCGTACTTCAAATAGCTTGTTGGGAAAATATATTTTCTTTTCAGTTGGAAAGTGCACCACATTCACATATATCGGGAGGTACCAGCTCAAACTCCGGTTAAAATTGAAAACTGTAGGATCTTCAAACAGGCACAAGGAAACAGACTGAGAAAACAGAGGAAATTTTTTCTCTTATATCCCTTTCCATTTGTGCTAGCTGAAAGAACTTCTCCCACATGCTCAGTTCTGAGGGATAATTGAGTGTGAAATCCGTACTTCAAATAGCTTGTTGGGAAAATATATTTTCTTTTCAGTTGGAAAGTGCACCACATTCACATATATCGGGAGGTACCAGCTCAAACTCCGGTTAAAATTGAAAACTGTAGGATCTTCAAACAGGCACAAGGAAACAGACTGAGAAGCCAGAGTAAATGTTGTACCTGTAACAAATTCCCCTTTTTCTATTTGAACGAAAATCTCTCAACATGCTTAGTTCTGAGAGGAAAGTGTGAGTGAAAGCAGTCCTTCACCTAGCTTCTAGGGAACACAGACTTTCCTTTCATTAGGAAATTGCACTTCATTTATTTATATGGGGAGGTAGTTGCTCCAAATCGGTTTCAAAGTAAAAACTGTACGAACTTCAAACCGGCACTAGAAACAGACTGAGAAACCAGAGTAAGTGTTGCTATTGCAACCCGTTCCACTTGGGCTATTTGGACGAAAGTCTCTCCACATGCTCAGTTCAGAGAGATATGTGAGTGTGAAAGCCGACTTTCACCTAGCTTGTTCGGAACACGAAGATTCTATTCAGTTGTAAATTGCACTACATACACTTATATGAGGAGGTACTACATCCAACTCGGTTTTAATCTAAAATCTGTAGGAATTTCAAACCGGCACTAGGAAGCATGCTTAGAAACCAGAGTAAGTGTTGCAAATGCAAAGTGTTACCCTAGTGCTATTGGAAAGAAAGCCTCTTCACATGCTCAGATCTGAGATATAAGGGTGTGTGAAAGCCGTCCTTCAGCTAGCTTGTTGGGAACACATTGTTTCTTTCAGTTGAAATCTGCACTACATACATATATATGTGGAGGTACTAGCTACATTTCCTCTTTACGGTGAAAGCTGCAAGAACATCAAACCGGAATTAGGAAACAGACTGAGAAACCAGAGTACGTGTTACAAATGTATCCTGTTCCTTTTGTGTTCGTTGAACGGACGTCTCTCCACATGCTCATTTCGGAGAGATAATAGTGTATGGAAGCCGTGCTTCACCTATCTTCTTGGGGAACACAAAGTTTCTTTACATTTGGAAACTGCACTACATACATATATATGGGCTGGTACAAGCTCCAACTCGGTATTACACTTAAAACTGCAGGAACTTCAAAACGGCACTAGAAAACACAGTGAGAATCCAGAGTAATATTTTCCACAGCACCCAGGTCCCCTTGTGCTAATTGAACGAATATCTCTCCACATGCTCATTTCTGTGAGATACGTGTGTGTGAAAGCCGTACTTCACCTAACTTGTTGGGAACACAAAGTTTCATTTAAGTTGGAAACTGCACTACATACATATATATGGGTAGGTACTAGCTCCAACTGTGTTTTACAGTGAAAACTGCAGGAACTTCAAACCGGAAGTAGGACACAGACTTAGATACCAGATAAAGTGCTACCCCTGCAACGCGTTACCATTTTTCTAGTTGAAAGAACGTCTCTCTATGTACTCAGGTCTGACAGATAAGTGTGTCTAAAAGGCGTGCTTCAACTAGCTTGTTGGGAAAATAAAGTTTCTTTTCATTTCTAATCTACACTACATACTTATATAAGGGGAGGTACTAGCTACATCTCGGATTTACGGTGAAATCTGCAGGAATATCAAACAGGCATTAGGAAAAAGACTGAGAAACCAGAGTATGTGTTACAAATGCAAATTTTTCAAGTTGTGTTCGTTGAACGAACGTCTCTCCACATGCTCATTTCAAAGAGATAACTGTGTGTGGAATCCTTGCTTCACTTATCTTGTTCGGAAAACAAAATTTCTTTTCATTTGGAAACAGCACTACATAAAAATATATGGGCAGGTACAAGCTTAATCTCGGTATTACACGGAAAACTGCAGGAACTTCAAACCGGAACTAGGAAATAGCCTGAGAAACCAGAGTAATGTTTTCTCTTGCAACCCGTTCCATTTTTGCTAGTTGAACGAACGTCTCTCCACATGCTCAGTTCTGAGTGATAAGTGTGTGTGAAAGCCGTCCTTCAACTTACTTGTTGAGAACACAATTTCTTTTCAGCTGCATAGTGCATTACATACATATGTATGATGAGGTACTAGCTCCAACTCGGTTTTTCAGTGAAAACTGCAAGAAATTCATCCCTGCACTAGGAAACAGACTGAAAATCCAGAGTAATTGTTTCCCCTGAATACCGTTTCCCTTGTGCTAGTTGAAAGAAAGTCTCTGCACATGCACAGTTCTGAGACATAATGGTGTGTGAAAGCTGTTCTTCACCTAGCTTGTTGGGAAAACAAAGTATCTTTTCAGTTGGAAACTGCACTGCATACAGATATGGGGAGGTAATACCTACATTTTGGGATTACGGTGAAAACTGCAGGAACATCAAACAGGGGTTAGGTAACAAAAAGAAAAACCAGAGTACGTGTTACATCTGCAAGCTTTTCCCTTTGTGTTCGTTGAACGAACGACTCTCCACATGCTCATTTCTGAGGGACAACTGTGTGTGGAAGCCGTGCTTCACCTATCTTGTTGGGAACACAAAGGTTCTTTTCAGTTGGAATCTGCACTACATACATATATATAGGGAGGTACAAGTTCCCAATCGTGTTTACAGTGAAAACTGCAGGAAATTCAAAGCGGCACTAGGAAACACAGTGAGAAACCAGAGTAAGAATTTCTCATGCAAACCGTTCCCCTTGTGTTAGTAGAAAGAACGTCTCTCTACATACTCAGGTCTGACAGAAAAGTGAGTGTTAAAGGCGTTTTGCACCTTGCTTATTTTGAACACAAAATTTATTTTAATTTCCAATCTGCATTACATACATATATATAGTTAGGTACTAGCTCCAACTTTGGTTTACAATGAAAACTGCAGGAATTTCAAACGGGCACTAGGAACAGAGAGAGGAACCAGAGTAAGTGTTTATCCTGTAACCCGTTCCACTTGTGCTAGTTGAACGAACGTCTCTCTTCATGCTCAGTTCTAAGAGATAAGTGTTTGTGAATGCCGTCCTTCAGTAGCTTATTGGGAACATATACTTTCTTTTCAGTTGGAAAGTGCACTTCTTTCAAATATATGGGGAGGTACTAGCTCCAACTCGGGTTTCAATTGAAATCTGTAGGAACATCAAACCGGCACTAGGAAACAGACTGAGATAGCAGAGTAAATGTTGCTCCAGCAACCAGTTCCCCTTGTGCTATTTGTACGAACTTCTCTACACATGCTCTTTTCGGAGAGATAACTGTGTGTGGAATCCTTGCTTCACTTATCTTGTTGGGAACACAAAATTTCTTTTCATTTGGAAACTGCACTACATACATATATATGGGCTGATACAAGCTCCAACTCGGTATTACACTGAAACCTGCAGGAACTTTAAACCGGCACTAGGAAACAGCCTGAGAAACCAGAGGAATTTTTTTTCTTGCGTCCCGTTCCATTTGGCTAGTTGAAAGAACGTCCCTCCACATGCTCAGTTCTGAGTGATAATTGGGAGTGAAAGCCGTACTTCACCTAGCTTGTTGGGAAAATATAGTTTCTTTTCAGTTGGAAAGTGCACTACAATCATATATATCGGGAGGTACCAGCTCGAACTCGGGTTAAAATTTAAAAATGTAGGAACTTCAAACAGGCACTAGGAAACAGACTGAGAAGCCAGAGTAAGTGTTGCTCCTCCATCAAGTTCCCCTTTTTCTATTTGAACTAAAGTCTCTCAACATGCTTAGTTCTGAGAGAAAAGTTTGTGCGAAAGCCGTCCTTTTCCTAGCTTGTAGGGAAAACAAGGATTCTTTTCAGTTGGCATCTGCACTGCATACATATATATGGGCTGGTACAAGCTCCAACTCGGTATTACACTGAAAAATGCAGGAACTTGAAACTGGCACTAGGAAAAAGACTGAGAAACCAGAGTAAGTGTTGCCCTGCAAACCGTTCCAAGTGTGCTCTTTGAACGAACGTCTCTCCACATGCTCAATTCAGAGAGATATGTGAGTGTGAAAGCCGTCTTTCACCTAGCTTGTTGGGAACGCAAAGTTTCTTTTCAGTTGAAAATTGCACTACATACGCTCATATGAGGAGGTAATACCTCCAACTCGTTTTAAACTAAAAAGTGTAGGAAATTCAAACCGGCACTAGGAAGTACACTTAGAAACCAGAGTAAGTGTTGAAACTGCAACCAGTTACACTAGTGCAATTGGAACGAAAGCCTCTTCACATGTTCAGTTCAGAGATATAAATGTGTGTGAAAGCCGTCCTTCACCTAGCTTGTTGGGAACACATTGTTTCTTTCAGTTGGAATCTGCAGTACATACATATATATGTGGTGGTACTAGCTACATCTCCTTTTTACGGTGAAAGCTGCAAGAATATCAAACTGGCATTAGGAAACTGAGAAACGAGTGTACGTGTTAAAACTGTAAATTTTCCCTTTGTGTTCATTGAAAGAACGTCTCTCCACATGCTCATTTTGGAGAGAAAAATGTGTATGGAAGCCGTGCTTCACATGTCTTGTTGGGAACACAAAGTTTCTTTAAAGTTGGAATCTTCAATACATACATATATATGCGCTGGTACAAGCTCCAACTCGGTATTACACTGAAAAATGCAGGAAATTGAAACTGGCACTAGGAAACAGACTGAGAAACCACAGGAAATTTTTTCTCTTATATCCCTTTCCATTTGTGCTAGTTGAAAGAACTTCTCCCACATGCTCAGTTCTGAGGGATAATTGAGTGTGAAATCCGTACTTCAAATAGCTTGTTGGGAAAATATATTTTCTTTTCAGTTGGAAAGTGCACCACATTCACATATATCGGGAGGTACCAGCTCAAACTCCGGTTAAAATTGAAAACTGTAGGATCTTCAAACAGGCACAAGGAAACAGACTGAGAAGCCAGAGTAAATGTTGTACCTGCAACAAATTCCCCTTTTTCTATTTGAACGAAAGTCTCTCAACATGCTTAGTTCTGAGAGGAAAGTGTGAGTGAAAGCCGTCCTTTACCTAGCTTGTAGGGAAAACAAGGTTTCCTTTCAGTTGGCATCTGCACTGCATACAAATATAAGGGAGGAACAAGCTACATCTAGATTTTACGGTGAAAATTTCAGGAAATTCAAGCAGGCAATAGAAAACAGACTGAGAAACCAGAGTAAGTTTTGCTCATGCCAAATTTCCCCTTCTGCTATTTAAACGAACTTTTCTCCACATGCTCAGTTCTGAGAGATAAGTGTGTGTGAAAGCCATCCTTCACCTAGCTTCTAGGGAACACAGACTTTCCTTTCAGTAGGAAATTGCACTTCATTTATTTATATGGGGAGGTAGTAGCTCCAACTCGGTTTCAAAGAAAAAACTGTACGAACTTCATACCGGCACTAAGAAACAGGCTAAGAAACCAGAGTAAGTGTTACTCTTACAACCCGTTCCACTTGGGCTATTTGGACGAAAGTCTCTCCACATGCTCAGTTCAGAGTATATGTGAGTGTGAAAGCCGTCTTTCACCTAGCTTGATCGGAACACAAAGATTCTTTTCAGTTGTAAATTGCACTACATACACTTATATAAGGAGGTACTAAATCCAACTCGGTTTTAATCTAAAAACTGTAGGAATTTCAAACCGGCACTAGGAAGCACGCTTTGAAACCAGAGTAAGTGTTGCAACAGCAACTCGTTACCCTAGTGCTATTGGAACGAAAGCCTCTTCACATGCTCAGTTCTGAGATATAAGTCTGTGTGTAAGCCGTCTTTCAACTAGCTTGTTGGGAACACATTGTTTCTTTCAGTTGGAATCTGCAGTACATACATATATATGTGGAGGTACTAGCTACATTTCCTGTTTATGGTGAAAGCTGCAAGAACATCAAACAGGCATTAGGAAACAGACAGAGAAACCAGAGTACGTGTTAAAACTGCAAGCTTTTCCCTTTGTGTTCATTGAACGAACGACTCTCCACATGCTCATTTCTGAGGGACAACTGTGTGTGGAAGCCGTGCTTCACCTATCTTGTTGGGAACACAAAGTTTCTTATCAGTTGGTATCTGCACTACATACATATATATAGGGAGGTACAATTTCCCAATCGTGTTTACAGTGAAAACTGCAGGAAATTCAAAGCGGCACTAGGAAACACAGTGAGAATCCAGAGTAAGAGTTTCCCATGCAAACAGTTCCCCTTGTGTTAGTTGAAAGAACGTCTCTCTACATAGTCAGGTCTTACAGAAATGTGAGTGTGAAAGGAGTTTTTCACCTTTCTTATTTTGAAAACAAAATTTCTTTTAATTTCTAATCTGCACTACATACATATTTATAGGGTGGTACAAGCTCCAACTTTGGTTTACAATGAAAACTGCAAGAATTTCAAACCGGCACTAGGAACAGAGAGAGAAACCAGAGTAAGTGTTTATCCTGCAACCCGTTCCACTTGTGCTAGTTGAACGAACGTCTCTCTTCATGCTCAGTTCTAAGAGATAAGTGTTTGTGATGCCGTCCTTCAGTAGCTTGTTGGGAACATATAGTTTCTTTTCAGTTGGAAAGTGCACTTCTTTCAAATATATGGGGAGTTACTAGCTCCAACTCGGGTTTAAATTGAAAACTGTGGGAACATCAAACCGGCACTAGGAAACAGACTGAGATAGCAGAGAAAATGTTGCTCCGGCAACCAGTTCCCCTTGTGATATTTGAACGGACTTCTCTCCACATGCTCATTTCGGAGAAATAAGTGTGTGTGAAAGCCGTTCTTTACCTAACTTGTAGTTAACACAAGGATTCCTTTCAATTTGTTTCTGCACTGCATACATATATAGGAGAGGTAATAGCTATATCTCGGGTTTAAGGTGAAATCTGCAGGAACATCAAACAAGCATTAGGAAAAAGACTGAGAAACTAGATTATGTGTTAAAAATGCAAACTTTTCCCGTTGTGTTCGTTGAACGAACGTCTCTGCACATTATCATTTTGGAGAGATAACTGTGTGTGGAATCCTTGCTTCACTTATCTTGTTGGGAACACAAAATTTCTTTTCATTTGGAAACTGCACTACATACATATATATGGGCTGGTACCAGCTCCAACTCGGTATTACACTGAAAACTGCAGGAACTTGAACCCGGCACTAGGAAACAGTCTGATAACCAGAGGAATTATTTATCCTGCATCCCGTTTCATTTGTGCTACTTGAAAGAACGTCCCTCCACATGCTCAGTTCTGAGTTACAAATGAGTGTGAAAGCCTTACTTCACCTAGCTTGTTGGGAAAACGTAGATTCATTTCAGTTGGAAAGTGCACTACATTCATATATATGGGGAGGTACCAGCTCGAACTCGTGTTAAAATTGAAAACTGTAGGAACTTCAAACAGGCACTAATAAACAGACTGAGAAGCCAGAGTATGTGTTGCTCCTGCAACATGTTCCCGTATTTCTATTTGAACGAAAGTCTCTCAAAATGCTAACTTCTGAGGGAAAAGTGTGTGTGAAAGCCGTCCTTTTCCCAGCTTGTAGAGAAAACAAGGTTTCTTTTCAGTTGGCATATACACTGCATACATATATATGGGAGGTACAAGTTCCAACTGGAGTTTACGGTGAAAATTGCAGGAAATTCAAACAGGCACTAGAAACAGACTGAGAAACCAGAGTAAGTGTTGCTCATTCAAACTTTTCCCCTTCTGCTATTTAAATGAACGTTTCTCCACATGCTCAGTTCTGAGAGATAAGTGTGTGTGAAAGCTGTCCTTCACCTAGCTTCTAGGGAACACAGACTTTCCTTTCAGTAGGAAATTGCACTTCATTCATTTACATGGGGATGTAGTAACTCCAACTCGGGTTCAAAGTAAAAACTTTACGAACTTCAAACCGGCACTAGGAAAAAGACTGAGAAACCAGAGAAAGTGTTGCCCAGCAAACCGTTCCAATTGTGCTCTTTGAACGAACGTCTCTCCACATGCTCAATTCAGAGGGATATGTGAGTGTGTAAGCCGTCTTTCACCTAGCTTGTTGGGAACGCAAATATTCTTTTCAGTTGAAAATTGCACTACATAAAGTTATATGAGGAGGTAATACCTCCAACTCGTTTTAAAACTATAAACTGTAGGAACTTCAAACCGGCACTAGGAAAGTACACTTAGAAACTAGAGTAAGTGTTGCAACTGCAACCAGTTACACTAGTGCAATTGGAACGTAAGCCTCTTCACATGTTCAGTTCACAGATATAATTGTGTGTGAAAGCCATCCTTCACCTAGCTTGTTGGGAACACATTGTTTCTTTCTAGTTGGAATCTGCAGTACATACATATATATGTGGAGGTACTAGCTACATCTCCTTTTTACGGTGAAAGCTGCAAGAATATCAAACTGGCATTAGGAAACTGAGAAACCAGAGTACGTGTTACAACTGTAAAATTTCCCTTTGTGTTCAGTGAAAGAACGTCTCTCCACATGCTCATTTTGGAGAGATAAATGTGTATGGAAGCCGTGCTTCACATATCTTGTTGGGAACACAAAGTTTCTTTATAGTTGGAATCCTTCACTACATATATATATGGGCTGGTACAAGCTCCAACTAGGTATTACACTGAAAACTGCAGGAAATTCAAACCGGCACTAGGAAACACAGTGAGAAACCAGAGTAAATGTTCCCATGCACCCGGGTCCCCTTGTGCTATTTGAGCGAATGACTCTCCACATGCTCAGATCTGAGAGATACCTGTGTGTGAAAGACGTACTGCAACTAACTTGTTGGTAACAAAAAGTATCATTTAAGTCGGAATCTGCACGACACACATATATATGGGTAGGTACTTGCTCCAACTGTTTTTTACAGTGAAAAGTGCAGGAACTTCAAACCGGCACTAGGAAACAGCCTGATATATCAGAGTAATTGATTCCCCTGAAACCTGGTCCATTTGTGCTAGTTGAAAGTACGTCTCTCCACATGTTCATTTCTGAGAGAAAATTGTTTTTGAAAGTCGTCCTTCACCTAGCTTGATGGGAACAGAAAGTATCTCTTCAGTTGGAAACTGCACTACATACATATATATGGGGAGATATTATATCCAAATCGGTTTTACAGTGAAAACTGTAGGAACTTCCTACAGTCACTAGGAAACAGACTGAGAAACCTGTGTAAGTGTTTCCCTTGCAAAACATTCCCTTTGAGCTAGTTGAACGAACGTTCTTTCCACATGCTCATTTCGGAGAGAAATGTGTGTGCGAAAGCCGTCCTTCACCTTACTTGTTGGGAACACAAGTTTCTTATCAGCTGGAATGTGCACTACGTACATATATATGGGGATGTAATGCACCACCTCGGGTTTTCAGTGAAAACTGCAGGAACAAGAAACGGGCACTAGGAAACAGACTGAGAATCCAGAAGAAGTGTTTTTCCTGCGACTCTTTTCCATTGTGCTAGGTGATCGAAGGTCTATCTACATGCTCAGTTCCGACAGATAATTGTGTGTTAAAGGCGTGCCTTCACCTAGCTTGTTGGGAACACAAAGATTCTTTTCAGTTGGAATCTGCACAACATACATATATATAGGCAGGTACAAGCTCCAAATCTGGTTTACAGTGATAACTGGAGAAACTTCTAAACTGCCCTAGGAAGAGAGAGAGAAAACAGAGTAAGTGTTTCCTCTGCAACCCATTCCCCTTGTGCTTGTTGAACGAACGTCTCTCCACGTGCTCATTTCTGTGAGATATGTGTGTGTGAAAGACTTCCTTCAACTAGCTTGTTGGGAACACAGAGATTCCATTCAGTTGGACACTGCACTACAAACATATATATGGGGAGGTACAAGCTCCAAATGGGTTTTCCATGATAACTGCAGGAACTTCAAGACAGGCACTAGGAAACAGACTGAGAAACCAGAAGTATTATTACCCCTGCAAACCTTTCCCATTGTGCTCGTTGAAAGAACGTCTCTCTACATACTCAGGTCTGACAGAAAAGTATGTGTTAAAGGCGTGCTTCACCTTGCTTATCGGGAAAACAAATATTCTTTTCATTTGGAATCTGCACTACTTACATATATATAGGGAGGTACTAGCTCCAACTCGGATTTACAGTGAGAACTGCAGGAACTTCAAACCGGCACTAGGAAACAGAGTGAGAAACAAGAGTAATGGTTTCTCCTGCAAACTGTTCCATTTGTGCTAGTTGAACGATCGTCTCTCTACCTTCTCACTTCTGAGAGATAAGTGTGAGTGAAAGCAGTTCTTCACCTAGCTTGATGGGAACACAAAGTTTCTTTGTAGTTGAAAACTCACTACACACATATATATGGGGAGGTAAAACTCCAACTCTGTTTTAAAGTGAAAACTGCAGGAACATCAACTGGTACTAGGAAACAGACTGAGAAACCTGTTTAAGTGTTTCTCCTGCAACCCGTTCCTTTTGAGCTAGTTGAACAAACATCTCTCCACATGCTCAGTTCTTAGAGATATGTGTGTGTGAAAGCCGTACTTCAACTGCCTTGTTGGGTAAAAATAGATTCTTTTCAGTTGGAAAGTGCACTACGTTCACATATATGGGTAGGTACCACCTCGAACTCGGGTATAAATTTAAAACTGTAGGAACTTCAAACAGGCACTAGGAAACAGACTGAGAAACCAGAGTAAGTGTTGCTCCTGCAAACAGTTCCCCTTGTTCTATTTGAACGAAAGTGTTTCAAAATGCTTAGTTCTGAGTGTAAAGTGTGTCTGAAAGCCGCACTTAAACTTACTTGTTGGGAACACAAGATTCTTTTCAGCTGCATAGGGCATAACTTACATATATACGGTGAGGTACTAGCTCCAAAATGGTTTTACTTGTGAAAACTGTAGGAACTTCAAACCAGCACTAGAAAACTGTCTGAGAAACCAGAGTCAGTGTTGCTCTTGCAAAACATTGCCCCTTCTGTTTTTTAAATGAAAGTTTCTCCACATGCTCAGTACTGAGAGATAAGTGTGTGTGAAAGCCGTCCTTCACCTAGCTTCTAAGGAACACAGACTTTCCTTTCAGTAGGAAATTGCACTTCATTTACTTATATGGGGAGGTAGTAGCTCCAACTTGGTTTCAAAGTAAAAACTGTACGAACTTCAAAACGGCACTAGGAAACAGACTGAGAAACCAGAGTAAGTGTTGCTCTTGCAACCCGTTCCACTTGGGCTATTTGGACGAAAGTCTCTCCACATGCTCAGTTCAGAGAGATATGTGAGTGTGAAAGCCGTCTTTCACCTAGCTTGATGGAAACACAAAGATTCTTTTCAGTTGTTAATTGCACTACACACACTTATATGAGGAGGTACTAAATCCAACTCCGTTTTAATCTAAAATATGTAGGAATTTCAAACTCGGCACTAGGAAGCACGCTTAGAAACCTGAGAAAGTGTTGCAACTGCAACTCGTTACTCTAGTGCTATTTGAACAAAAGCCTCTTCACATGCTCAGTTCTGAGATATAATTGTGTGTGAAAGCCGTCCTTCACCTAGCTTGTTGGGAACACATTGTTTCTTTCAGTTGGAATCTGCAGTACATACATATATATGTGGAGGTACTAGCTACATTTCCTGGTAACGGTGAAAGCTGCAAGAACTTCAAACCGGCATTTGGAAACAGACTGAGAAACCAGAAGTATTATTACCCCTGCAAACCGTTCCCATTGTGCTCGTTGAAAGAACGTCTCTCTACATACTCAGGTCTGACAGAAAAGTGTGTGTTAAAGGCGTGCTTCACCTTGCTTATCGGGAAAACAAATATTCTTTTCATTTGGAATCTGCACTACTTACATATATATAGGGAGGTACTAGCCCCAACTCGGATTTACAGTGAGAACTGCAGGAACTTCAAACCGGCACTAGGAAACAGAGTGAGAAACAAGAGTAATGGTTTCTCCTGCAAAACGTTCCATTTGTGCTAGTTGAACGATCGTCTCTCTACCTTCTCACTTCTGAGAGATAAGTGTGAGTGAAAGCAGTTCTTCACCTAGCTTGATGGGAACACAAAGTTTCTTTGTAGTTGAAAACTCACTACACACATATATATGGGGAGGTACAAGTCCAACTCGGTTTTAAAGTGAAAACTGCAGGAACATCAACTGGTACTAGGAAACAGACTGAGAAACCTGTTTAAGTGTTTCTCCTGCAACCCGTTCCTTTTGAGCTAGTTGAACAAACGTCTCTCCACATGCTCAGTTCTTAGAGATATGTGTGTGTGAAAGCCGTACTTCAACTGCCTTGTTGGGTAAAAATAGATTCTTTTCAGTTGGAAAGTGCACTACGTTCACATATATGGGTAGGTACCACCTCGAACTCGGGTATAAAATTAAAACTGTAGGATCTTCAAACAGGCACAAGGAAACAGACTGAGAAGCCAGAGTAAATGTTGTACGTGCAACAAATTCCCCTTTTTCTATTTGAACGAAAGTCTCTCAACATGCTTAGTTCTGAGAGGAAAGTGTGAGTGAAAGCCGTCCTTTACCTAGCTTGTAGGGAAAACAAGGTTTCCTTTCAGTTGGCATCTGCACTGCATAAAAATATAAGGGAGGAACAAGCTCCATCTAGATTTTACGGTGAAAATTGCAGGAAATTCAAACAGGCAATAGAAAACAGACTGAGAAACCAGAGTAAGTTTTGCTCATGCAAAATTTCCCCTTCTGCTATTTAAACGAACTTTTCTCCACATGCTCAGTTCTGAGAGATAAGTGTGTGTGAAAGCCGTCCTTCACCTAGCTTCTAGGGAACACAGACTTTCCTTTCAGTAGGAAATTGCACTTCATTTATTTATATGGGGAGGTAGTAGCTCCAACTCGGTTTCAAAGTAAAAACTGTACGAACTTCATACCGGCACTAAGAAACAGACTAAGAAACCAGAGTAAGTGTTACTCTTACAACCCTTTCCACTTGGGCTATTTGGACGAAAGTCTCTCCACATGCTCAGTTCAGAGGATATGTGAGTGTGAAAGCCGTCTTTCACCTAGCTTGATCAGAACACAAAGATTCTTTTCAGTTGTAAATTGCACTACATACACTTATATTAGGAGGTACTAAATCCAACTCGGTTTTAATCTAAAAAGTGTAGGAATTTCAAACCGGCACTAGGAAGCACGCTTTGAAACCAGAGTAAGTGTTGCAACGGCAACTCGTTACCCTAGTGCTATTGGAACGAAAGCCTCTTCACATGCTCAGTTCTGAGATATAATTGTGTGTGAAAGCCGTCCTTCACCTAGCTTGTTGGGAACACATTGTTTCTTTCAGTTGGAATCTGCATTACATACATATATATAGGGAGGTACAAGTTCCCAATCGTGTTTACAGTGAAAACTGCAGGAATTTCAAAGCGGCACTAGGAAACAAAGTGAGAAACCAGAGTAAGATTTTCTCATGCAAACCGTTCCCCTTATGTTAGTTGAAAGAACGTCTCTCTACATACTCAGGTCTGACAGAAAAGTGAGTGTTAAAGGCGTTTTGCACCTTGCTTATTTTGAAAACAAAATTTCTTTTAATTTCCAATCTGCACTACATACATATATATAGGGAGGTACTAGATCCAACTTGGGTTTACGATGAAAACTGCAGGAATTTCAAACCGGCCCTAGGAACAGAGAGAAAAACCAGAGTAAGTGTTTATCCTGCAACCCGTTCCACTTGTGCTAGTTGAACGAACGTCTCTATTCATGCTCAGTTCTATGAGATAAGTGTTTGTGAATGCCGTCATTAAGTAGCTTGTTAGGAACATATAGTTTCTTTTCAGTTGGAAAATGCACTTCTTAAAATATATGGGGAGGTACTAGCTTCAACTCGGTTTAAATGAAAACTGTAGGAACTTGAAACCGGCACTAGGAAACAGACTTAGAAACCAGAGGAATTTTTTCTCCTGCATCCCGTTCCATTTGTGCTACTTGAAAGAACGTCCCTCCACATGCTCAGTTCTCAGTGAAAACTGAGTGTGAAAGCTGTACTTCACCTATCTTGTTGGGAAAATATAGTTTCTTTTCAGTTGGAAAGTGCACTACATTCATATATATGGGGAGGTACCAGCTCGAACTCGGGTTAAAATTGAAAACTGTAGGAACTTCAAACAGGCACTAGGAAACAGACTGAGAAGCCAGAGTAAGTGTTGCTGCTGCAACAAGTTCCCCTTTTTCTATTTGAACGAAAGTCTCTCAACATGCTTAGTTCAGAGAGAAGAGTGTGTGTGAAAGCCGTACTTTTCCTAGCGTGTAGGGAAAGCAAGGTTTCCTTTCAGTTGGTATCTGTGCTTCATACACATATATGGGACGCACTACTCCATCTAGAGTTTTCGGTGAAAATTGTAGGAAATTTAAACAGGCACTAGAACACCAACTGAGAAACCAGAGTAAGTGTTGCTCATGCAAAACTTTCCCCTTCTGCTATTTAAATGAACGTTTCTCCACATGCTCAGTTCTGAGAGATAATTGTGTGTGAAAGCCGTCCTTCACCTAGCTTCTAGGGAACACAGACATTCCTTTCAATAGGAAATGGCACTTAATTTATTTATATGGGGTGGTAGTAGCTCTAACTCGGTTTCAAAGTAAAAACTGTACGAACTTCAATCCGGCACTAGGAAACAGACTGAGAAACCAGAGTAAGTGTTGCCCTGCAAACCGTTCCACTTGTGCTATTTGAACGAATGTCTCTCCACATGCTCAGTTCAGAGAGATATGTGAGTGTGAAAGCCGACTTTCACTTAGCTTGTTCGGAACACAAAGTTTCTTTTCAGTTGGAAATTGCACTACATATAATTATATGAGGAGGTAATACCTCCAACTTGTTTTTAAACTAAAAACTGTAGGAACTTCAATCCGGCACTAGAAAGTAAACTTAGAAACCAGAGTAAGTGTTGCAACTGCAACCCGTTACCCTGGTGCAAATGGAACGAAAGCCTCTTCACATGTTCAGTTCACAGATATAATTGTGTGTGAAAGCCATCCTTCACCTAGCTTGTTGGGAACACATTCTTTCTTTCAGTTGGAATCTGCAGTACATACATATATATGTGGAGGTACTAGCTACATCTCCTGTTTACGGTGAAAGCTGCAAGAATATCAAACTGGCATTAGGAAACTGAGAAACCAGAGTCCGTTTTACAACTGTAAACTTTACCTTAGTGTTCATTGAAAGAACGTCTCTCCACATGCTCATTTCGGAGAGATAATTGTGTATGGAAGCCGTGCTTCAACTATCTTGATGGGAACACAAAGTTTCTTTAGAGTTGGAATCTTCACTACATACATATATATGGGCTGGTACAAGCTCCAACTCGGTATTACAACTAAAACTGCAGGAAGTTGAAACCGGCACTAGAAAACAGACTGAGAAACCAGAGGAATTTTTTTCTCCTGCATCCCTTTTCATTTGTGCTAGTTGAAAGAACTTCTCTCCCCATGCTCATTTCTGAGTGATAAGTGAGTTTGAAAGCCGTACTTCAACTAGCTTGTTGGGAAAATATAGTTTCTTTTCAGTTGGGAATTACACTACATTCATATATATGGGGAGGTACCAGCTCGAACTCGGGTTAAAATTGAAAACTGTAGGAACTTCAAACAGGCACTAGGAAACGGATTGAGAATCCAGAGTAAGTTTTACACTTGCAACAAGTTCCCCTTTTTCTATTTGAACGAAAGTCTCTCAGCATGCTTAGTTCTGAGAGAAAAGTGTGTCTGAAAACCATCCTTTTCCTAACTTGTAGGGAAAACAAGGTTTCTTTTCAGTTGTCATCTGCACTGCATACATATATATGGGAGGTACTAGCTCCATCTGGAGTTTACGGTGAAAATTGCAGGAAATTCAAACAGGCACTAGAAAACACACTGAGAAACCAGAGTAAGTGTTGCTCATGCAAAACTTTCCCCTTCTGCTATTTAAACGAAAGTTTCTTCACATGCTCAGATCTGAGAGATAACTGTGTGTGAAAGCCGTCGTTCACCTAGCTTCTAGGGAACACAGACTATCCTTTCAGTAGGAAATTGCACTTCATTCATTTACATGGGGATGTAGTAGCTCCAACTCGGGTTCAAAGTAAAAACTTTACGAACTTCAAAACGGCACTAGGAAAAAGACTGAGAAACCAGAGTAAGTGTTGCCCTGCAAACCGTTCAACTTGTGGTATTTGAACGAACGTCTCTCCACATGCTCAGTTCAGAGAGATATGTGAGTGTGAAAGCCGTCTTTCACCTAGCTTGTTGGGAACACAAAGATTCTTTTCAGTTGGGAATTGCACTACATATAATTATATGAGGAGGTAATAACTCCAACTCGTTTTTAAACTACAAACTGTAGGAATTTCAAACCGGCACTAGGAAGTACACTTAGAAACCAGAGTAAATGTTGCAACTGCAACCAGTTACCCTAGTGCAATTGGAACGAAAGCCTCTTCACAAGTTCAGTTCAGAGATATAATTGTGTGTGAAAGCAGTCCTACATGTTCCTTGTTGGGATCACATTGTTTCTTTCAGTTGGAAACTGCAGTACATACATATAAATGTGGAGGTACTTGCTACATCTCCCGTTTACGATGAAAGCTGCAAGAATATCAAACTGGCATTAGGAAACAGAGAAACCAGAGTAGGTGTTATATCTGTAACTTTTCCCTTTGTGTTCGTTGAAGGAACGTCTCTCCACATGCTCATTTTGGAGAGATAAATGTGTATGGAAGCCGTGCTTCAACTATCTTGTTGGGAACACGAAGTTTTTTATAGTTGGAATCTTCATTACATACATATAAATGGGCTGGTACAAGCTCCAACTCGGTATTACACTGAAACCTGCAGGAACTTGAAACCGGCACTAGGAAACAGATTGAGAATCCAGAGGAATTTTTTCTCCTGCATCCCTTTCCATTTGTGCTAGTTGAAAGAACGTCCCTTCACATGCTCATTTCTGAGTGATAAGTGAGTTTTAAAGCTGTACTTCACCTAGCTTGTTGGGAAAATATAGTTTATTTTCAGTTGGAAAGTGCACTACATTCATATATATGGGGAGGATCCAGCTCGAACTCGGGTTAAATTTGAAAACTGTAGGAACTTCAAACAGGCACTAGGAAACATTCTGAGAAGCCAGAGTAAGTGTTGCTCCTGCAAAAATTTCCCCTTTTTCTATTTGAACGAAAGTCTCTCAACATGCTTAGTTCTGAGAGAAAAGTGTGTGTGAAAGCCTTCCTTTTGCTAGCTTGTAGGAAAAACAAGGTTTCTTTTCAGTTGTCATCTGCACTGCATACATATATATGGGAGGTACTAGCTCCATATGGAGTTTATGGTGAAAATTGCAGGAAATTCAAACAGGCACTAAAAAACAGACTGAGAAACCATAGTAAATTTTGCTCATGCAAACCTTTCCCCTTCTGCTATTTAAACGAAAGTTTCTTCACATACACAGTTCTGAGAGATAAGTGTGTGTGAAAGCCGTCGTTCACCTAGCTTCTAGGGAACACAGACTTTCCTTTCAGTAGGAAATTGCACTTCATTCATTTACATGGGAATGTAGTAGCTCAACTCGGTTTCAAAGTAAAATCTTTACGAACTTCAATCCGGCACTAGGAAAAAGACTGAGAAACCAGAGTAAGTGTTGCCCTGCAAACCGTTCAACTTGTGCTATTTGAACGAACGTCTCTCCACATGCTCAGTTCAGAGAGATATGTGAGTGTGAAAGCCGTCTTTCACTTAGCTTGTTCGGAACACAAAGTTTCTTTTCAGTTGGAAATTGCACTACATATAATTATATGAGGAGGTAATACCTCCAACTGGTTTTTAAACTAAAAACTGTAGGAACTTCAATCCGGCACTAGAAAGTAAACTTAGAAACCAGAGTAAGTGTTGCAACTGCAACCAGTTACATTAGTGCAATTGGAACGAAGGCCTCTTCACATGTTCAGTTCACAGATATAATTGTGTGTGAAAGCCATCCTTCACCTAGCTTGTTGGGAACACATTCTTTCTTTCAGTTGGAATCTGCAGTACATACATATATATGTGGAGGTACTAGCTACATCTCCTGTTTACGGTGAAAGCTGCAAGAATATCAAACTGGCATTAGGAAACTGAGAAACCAGAGTCCGTTTTACAACTGTAAACTTTACCTTAGTGTTCATTGAAAGAACGTCTCTCCACATGCTCATTTCGGAGAGATAATTGTGTATGGAAGCCGTGCTTCAACTATCTTGATGGGAACACAAAGTTTCTTTAGAGTTGGAATCTTCACTACATACATATATATGGGCTGGTACAAGCTCCAACTCGGTATTACAACTAAAACTGCAGGAAGTTGAAACCGGCACTAGAAAACAGACTGAGAAACCAGAGGAATTTTTTTCTCCTGCATCCCTTTTCATTTGTGCTAGTTGAAGGAACTTCTCTCCCCATGCTCATTTCTGAGTGATAAGTGAGTTTGAAAGCCGTACTTCAACTAGCTTGTTGGGAAAATATAGTTTCTTTTCAGTTGGGAATTACACTACATTCATATATATGGGGAGGTACCAGCTCGAACTCGGGTTAAAATTGAAAACTGTAGGAACTTCAAACAGGCACTAGGAAACGGATTGAGAATCCAGAGTAAGTTTTACACTTGCAACAAGTTCCCCTTTTTCTATTTGAACGAAAGTCTCTCAGCATGCTTAGTTCTGAGAGAAAAGTGTGTCTGAAAACCATCCTTTTCCTAACTTGTAGGGAAAACAAGGTTTCTTTTCAGTTGTCATCTGCACTGCATACATATATATGGGAGGTACTAGCTCCATCTGGAGTTTACGGTGAAAATTGCAGGAAATTCAAACAGGCACTAGAAAACACACTGAGAAACCAGAGTAAGTGTTGCTCATGCAAAACTTTCCCCTTCTGCTATTTAAACGAAAGTTTCTTCACATGCTCAGATCTGAGAGATAACTGTGTGTGAAAGCCGTCGTTCACCTAGCTTCTAGGGAACACAGACTATCCTTTCAGTAGGAAATTGCACTTCATTCATTTACATGGGGATGTAGTAGCTCCAACTCGGGTTCAAAGTAAAAACTTTACGAACTTCAAAACGGCACTAGGAAAAAGACTGAGAAACCAGAGTAAGTGTTGCCCTGCAAACCGTTCAACTTGTGGCTATTTGAACGAACGTCTCTCCACATGCTCAGTTCAGAGAGATATGTGAGTGTGAAAGCCGTCTTTCACCTAGCTTGTTGGGAACACAAAGATTCTTTTCAGTTGGGAATTGCACTACATATAATTATATGAGGAGGTAATAACTCCAACTCGTTTTTAAACTACAAACTGTAGGAATTTCAAACCGGCACTAGGAAGTACACTTAGAAACCAGAGTAAATGTTGCAACTGCAACCAGTTACCCTAGTGCAATTGGAACGAAAGCCTCTTCACAAGTTCAGTTCAGAGATATAATTGTGTGTGAAAGCAGTCCTACATGTTCCTTGTTGGGATCACATTGTTTCTTTCAGTTGGAAACTGCAGTACATACATATAAATGTGGAGGTACTTGCTACATCTCCCGTTTACGATGAAAGCTGCAAGAATATCAAACTGGCATTAGGAAACAGAGAAACCAGAGTAGGTGTTATATCTGTAACTTTTCCCTTTGTGTTCGTTGAAGGAACGTCTCTCCACATGCTCATTTTGGAGAGATAAATGTGTATGGAAGCCGTGCTTCAACTATCTTGTTGGGAACACGAAGTTTTTTATAGTTGGAATCTTCATTACATACATATAAATGGGCTGGTACAAGCTCCAACTCGGTATTACACTGAAACCTGCAGGAACTTGAAACCGGCACTAGGAAACAGATTGAGAATCCAGAGGAATTTTTTCTCCTGCATCCCTTTCCATTTGTGCTAGTTGAAAGAACGTCCCTTCACATGCTCATTTCTGAGTGATAAGTGAGTTTTAAAGCTGTACTTCACCTAGCTTGTTGGGAAAATATAGTTTATTTTCAGTTGGAAAGTGCACTACATTCATATATATGGGGAGGATCCAGCTCGAACTCGGGTTAAATTTGAAAACTGTAGGAACTTCAAACAGGCACTAGGAAACATTCTGAGAAGCCAGAGTAAGTGTTGCTCCTGCAAAAATTTCCCCTTTTTCTATTTGAACGAAAGTCTCTCAACATGCTTAGTTCTGAGAGAAAAGTGTGTGTGAAAGCCTTCCTTTTGCTAGCTTGTAGGAAAAACAAGGTTTCTTTTCAGTTGTCATCTGCACTGCATACATATATATGGGAGGGTACTAGCTCCATATGGAGTTTATGGTGAAAATTGCAGGAAATTCAAACAGGCACTAAAAAACAGACTGAGAAACCATAGTAAATTTTGCTCATGCAAACCTTTCCCCTTCTGCTATTTAAACGAAAGTTTCTTCACATACACAGTTCTGAGAGATAAGTGTGTGTGAAAGCCGTCGTTCACCTAGCTTCTAGGGAACACAGACTTTCCTTTCAGTAGGAAATTGCACTTCATTCATTTACATGGGAATGTAGTAGCTCAACTCGGTTTCAAAGTAAAATCTTTACGAACTTCAATCCGGCACTAGGAAAAAGACTGAGAAACCAGAGTAAGTGTTGCCCTGCAAACCGTTCAACTTGTGCTATTTGAACGAACGTCTCTCCACATGCTCAGTTCAGAGAGATATGTGAGTGTGAAAGCCGTCTTTCACTTAGCTTGTTCGGAACACAAAGTTTCTTTTCAGTTGGAAATTGCACTACATATAATTATATGAGGAGGTAATACCTCCAACTGGTTTTTAAACTAAAAACTGTAGGAACTTCAATCCGGCACTAGAAAGTAAACTTAGAAACCAGAGTAAGTGTTGCAACTGCAACCAGTTACATTAGTGCAATTGGAACGAAGGCCTCTTCACATGTTCAGTTCACAGATATAATTGTGTGTGAAAGCCATCCTTCACCTAGCTTGTTGGGAACACATTCTTTCTTTCAGTTGGAATCTGCAGTACATACATATATATGTGGAGGTACTAGCTACATCTCCTGTTTACGGTGAAAGCTGCAAGAATATCAAACTGGCATTAGGAAACTGAGAAACCAGAGTCCGTTTTACAACTGTAAACTTTACCTTAGTGTTCATTGAAAGAACGTCTCTCCACATGCTCATTTCGGAGAGATAATTGTGTATGGAAGCCGTGCTTCAACTATCTTGATGGGAACACAAAGTTTCTTTAGAGTTGGAATCTTCACTACATACATATATATGGGCTGGTACAAGCTCCAACTCGGTATTACAACTAAAACTGCAGGAAGTTGAAACCGGCACTAGAAAACAGACTGAGAAACCAGAGGAATTTTTTTCTCCTGCATCCCTTTTCATTTGTGCTAGTTGAAGGAACTTCTCTCCCCATGCTCATTTCTGAGTGATAAGTGAGTTTGAAAGCCGTACTTCAACTAGCTTGTTGGGAAAATATAGTTTCTTTTCAGTTGGGAATTACACTACATTCATATATATGGGGAGGTACCAGCTCGAACTCGGGTTAAAATTGAAAACTGTAGGAACTTCAAACAGGCACTAGGAAACGGATTGAGAATCCAGAGTAAGTTTTACACTTGCAACAAGTTCCCCTTTTTCTATTTGAACGAAAGTCTCTCAGCATGCTTAGTTCTGAGAGAAAAGTGTGTCTGAAAACCATCCTTTTCCTAACTTGTAGGGAAAACAAGGTTTCTTTTCAGTTGTCATCTGCACTGCATACATATATATGGGAGGAACTAGCTCCATATGGAGTTTACGGTGAAAATTGCAGGAAATTCAAACAGGCACTAGAAAACCAACTGAGAAACCAGAGTAAGTGTTGCTCATGCAAAACTTTCCCCTTCTGCTATTTAAACGAACGTTTCTTCACATGCTCAGTTCTGAGAGATAACTGTGTGTGAAAGCCGTCGTTCACCTAGCTTCTAGGGAACACAGACTATCCTTTCAGTAGGAAATTGCACTTCATTCATTTACATGGGGATGTAGTAGCTCCAACTCGTGTTCAAAGTAAAAACTTTACGAACTTCAATCCGGCACTAGGAAAAAGACTGAGAAACCAGAGTAGGTGTTGCCCTGCAAACCGTTCAACTTGTGCTATTTGAACGAACGTCTCTCCACATGCTCAGTTCAGAGATATATGTGAGTGTGAAAGCCGTCTTTCACCTAGCTTGTTGGGAACACAAAGATTCTTTTCAGTTGGGAATTGCACTACATATAATTATATGAGGAGGTAATAACTCCAACTCGTTTTTAAACTACAAACTGTAGGAACTTCAAACCGGCACTAGGAAGTACACTTAGAAACCAGAGTAAATGTTGCAACTGCAACCAGTTACCCTAGTGCAATTGGAACGAAAGCCTCTTCACAATGTTCAGTTCAGAGATATAATTGTGTGTGAAAGCAGTCCTTCACATAGCTTGTTGGGAATCACATTGTTTCTTTCAGTTGGAAATCTGCAGTACATACATATATAATGTGGAGGTACTAGCTACATCTCCTGTTTACGGTGAAAGCTGCAAGAATATCAAACTGGCATTAGGAAACATGAGAAACCAGAGTACGGTGTTACATCTGTAACTTTTCCCTTTGTGTTCGTTGAAAGGAACGTCTCTCCACATGCTCATTTCGGAGAGATAAATGTGTATGGAAGCCGTGCTTCACCTATCTTGTTGGGAACACGAAAGTTTCTTTACAGTTGGAATCTTCACTACATACATATATATGGGCTGGTACAAGCTCCAACTCGGTATTACACTGAAACCTGCAGAACTTGAAAACTTCACTAGGAAACAGACTGAGAAACCAGAGGAATTTTTTCTCCTGCATCCCGTTCCATTTGTGCTAGTTGAAAGAACGTCCCTCCACATGCTCAGTTCTGAGTGATAAGTGAGTTTGAAAGCCTGTACTTACCTAGCTTGTTGGGAAAATATAGTTTCTTTCAGTTGGATAGTGCACTACATTCATATATATGGGGAGGTACCAGCTCGAACTCGGGTTAAAATTGAAAACTGTAGGAACTTCAAACAGGCACTAGGAAACAGACTGAGAAGCCAGAGTAAGTGTTGCTCCTGCAACAAGTTCCCCTTTTTCTATTTGAAAGAAAGTCTCTCAACATGCTTAGTTCTGAGAGAAAAGTGTGTGTGAAAGCCGTACATTTCCTAGCGTGTAGGGAAAACAAGGTTTCTTTTCAGTTGTCATCTGCACTGCATACATATATATGGGAGGTACTAGCTCCATATGGAGTTTACGGTGAAAATTGCAGGAAATTCAAACAGGCACTTGAAAACCAACTGAGAAACCAGAGTAAGTGTTGCTCATGCAAAACTTTCCCGTTCTGCTATTTAAATGAACGTTTCTCCACATGCTCAGTTCTGAGAGATAAGTGTGTTTGAAATCCGTCCGTCACCAAGCTTCTAGGGAACACAGAATTTCCTTTCAGTAGGAAATTGCACTTCATTTATTTATATGAGGAGGTAATAGCTCCATCTCGGTTTCAAAGTAAAAACTGTACGAACTTCAAACCGGCACTAGGAAACAGACTGAGAAACCAGAGTAAGTGTTGCTCTTGCAACCCGTTCCACTTGGGCTATTTGGACGAAAGTCTCTCCACATGCTCAGTTCAGAGAGATATGTGAGTGTGAAAGCCGTCTTTCACCTAGCTTGTTCGGAACACAAAGATTCTTTTCAGTTGTAAATTGAACTACATACACTTATTTTAGGAGGTAACTACATCCAACTCGGTTTTAATCTAAAAACTGTAGGAATTTCAAACCGGCACTAGGAAGCACGCTTAGAAACCAGAGTAATTATTGCAACTGCAACTGGTTACCCTAGTGCTATTGGAACGAAAGCCTCTTCACATGTTCAGTTCAGAGATATAAGTGTGTGTGAAAGCCGTCCTTCACATAGCTTGTTGGGAACACAGTGTTTCTTTCAGTTGGAATCTGCATTACATAAATATATATGTGGAGGTACTAGCTACATTTCCTTTTTACGGTGAAAGCTGCAAGAACATCAAACCGGCATTAGGAAACTAGACTGAGAAACTTGAGTACATGTTTCAAATGTATCCTGTTCCCTTTGTGTTCGTTGAACGGAACGTCTCTCCACATGCTCATTCGGAGAGATAACTGTGTATGGAAGCCGTGCTTCAACTATCTTGTTGGGAACACAAAGTTTCTTACAGTTGGAATCTGCATTACATACATATATATGGGCTTGTACAAGCTCCAACTCGGTATTACATTGAAAACTGCAGAACTTCAAAACGGCACTAGGAAACAGACTGAGAAACCAGAGGAATTTTTTCCTCACCTGCATCCCTTTTCATTTGTGCTAGTTGAAAGAACTTCTCTCCCCATGCTCATTTCTGAGTGAAAGTGAGTTTGAAAGCCGTACTTCAACTAGCTTGTTGGGAAAATATAGTTTCTTTTCAGTTGGGAATTACACTACATTCATATATAGGGGAGGGTACCAGCTCGAACTCGGGTTAAAATTGAAAAACTGTAGGAACTTCAAACAGGCACTAGGAAACGGATGAGAATCCAGAGTAAGTTTTACTCTTGCAACAAGTTCCCTTTTTCTATTTGAACGAAAGTCTCTCAACATGCTTAGTTCTGAGAGAAAAGTGTGTCTGAAAACCATCCTTTTCCTAACTTGTAGGGAAAACAAGGTTTCTTTTCAGTTGTCACCTGCACTGCATACATATATATGGCGGAGGAACTAGCTCCATTGGAGTTTACGGTGAAAATTGCAGGAAATTCAAACAGGCACTAGAAAACAGACTGAGAAACCATAGTAAATTTTGCTCATGCAAACCTTTCCCCTTCTGCTATTTAAACGAAAGTTTCTTCACATGCACAGTTCTGAGAGATAAGTGTGTGTGAAAGCCGTCGTTCACCTAGCTTCTAGGGAACACAGACTTTCCTTTCAGTAGGAAATTGCACTTCATTCATTTACATGGGAATGTAGTAGCTCAACTCGGTTTCAAAGTAAAATCTTTACGAACTTCAATCCGGCACTAGGAAAAAGACTGAGAAACCACAGTAAGTGTTGCCCTGCAAACCGTTCCACTTGTGCTATTTGAACGAACGTCTCTCCACATGCTCAGTTCAGAGAGATATGTGAGTGTGAAAGCCGTCTTTCACTTAGCTTGTTCGGAACACAAAGTTTCTTTTCAGTTGGAAATTGCACTACATATAATTATATGAGGAGGTAATACCTCCAACTGGTTTTTAAACTAAAAACTGTAGGAACTTCAATCCGGCACTAGAAAGTAAACTTAGAAACCAGAGTAAGTGTTGCAACTGCAACCAGTTACCTTAGTGCAATTGGAACGAAGGCCTCTTCACATGTTCAGTTCACAGATATATAATTGTGTGTGAAAGCCATCCTTCACCTAGCTTGTTGGGAACACATTCTTTCTTTCAGTTGGAATCTGCAGTACATACATATATATGTGGAGGTACTAGCTACATCTCCTGTTTACGGTGAAAGCTGCAAGAATATCAAACTGGCATTAGGAAACTGAGAAACCAGAGTCCGTTTTACAACTGTAAACTTTACCTTAGTGTTCATTGAAAGAACGTCTCTCCACATGCTCATTTCGGAGAGATAATTGTGTATGGAAGCCGTGCTTCAACTATCTTGATGGGAACACAAAGTTTCTTTAGAGTTGGAATCTTCACTACATACATATATATGGGCTGGTACAAGCTCCAACTCGGTATTACAACTAAAACTGCAGGAAGTTGAAACCGGCACTAGAAAACAGACTGAGAAACCAGAGGAATTTTTTTCTCCTGCATCCCTTTTCATTTGTGCTAGTTGAAAGAACTTCTCTCCCCATGCTCATTTCTGAGTGATAAGTGAGTTTGAAAGCCGTACTTCAACTAGCTTGTTGGGAAAATATTGTTTCTTTTCAGTTGGGAATTACACTACATTCATATATATGGGGAGGTACCAGCTCGAACTCGGGTTAAATTGAAAACTGTAGGAACTTCAAACAGGCACTAGGAAACAGATTGAGAATCCAGAGTAAGTTTTACACTTGCAACAAGTTCCCCTTTTCTATTTGAACGAAAGTCTCTCAGCATGCTTAGTTCTGAGAGAAAAGTGTGTCTGAAAACCAACCTTTTCCTAACTTGTAGGGAAAACAAGGTTTCTTTCAGTTGTTATCTGCACTGCATACATATATATGGGAGGTACTAGCTCCATCTGGAGTTTACGGTGAAAATTGCAGGAAATTCAAACAGGCACTAGAAAACCAACTGAGAAACCAGAGTAAGTGTTGCTCATGCAAAACTTTCCCATTCTGCTATTTAAACGAAAGTTTCTTCACATGCTCAGATCTGAGAGATAACTGTGTGTGAAAGCCGTCGTTCACCTAGCTTCTAGGGAACACAGACTATCCTTTCAGTAGGAAATTGCACTTCATTCATTTACATGGGGATGTAGTAGCTCCAACTCGGGTTCAAAGTAAAAACTTTACGAACTTCAAAACGGCACTAGGAAAAAGACTGAGAAACCAGAGTAAGTGTTGCCCTGCAAACCGTTCAACTTGTGCTATTTGAACGAACGTCTCTCCACATGCTTAGTTCAGAGAGATATGTGAGTGTGAAAGCCGTCTTTCACCTAGCTTGTTGGGAACACAAAGATTCTTTTCAGTTGGGAATTGCACTACATATAATTATATGAGGAGGTAATAACTCCAACTCGTTTTTAAACTACAAACTGTAGGAACTTCAAACCGGCACTAGGAAGTACACTTAGAAACCAGAGTAAATGTTGCAACTGCAACCAGTTACCCTAGTGCAATTGGAACGTAAGCCTCTTCACAAGTTCAGTTCAGAGATATAATTGTGTGTGAAAGCAGTCCTACATGTACCTTGTTGGGATCACATTGTTTCTTTCAGTTGGAAACTGCAGTACATACATATAAATGTGGAGGTACTTGCTACATCTCCCGTTTACGGTGAAAGCTGCAAGAATATCAAACTGGCATTAGGAAACAGAGAAACCAGAGTAGGTGTTATATCTGTAACTTTTTCCCTTTGTGTTCGTTGAAGGAACGTCTCTCCACATGCACATTTTGGAGAGATAAATGTGTATGGAAGCCGTGCTTCACCTATCTTGTTGGGAACACGAAGTTTTTTATAGTTGGAATCTTCATTACATACATATAAATGGGCTGGTACAAGCTCCAACTCGGTATTACACTGAAACCTGCAAGAACTTGAAACCGGCACTAGGAAACAGACTGAGAAACCAGAGGAATTTTTTCTCCTGCATCCCGTTCCATTTGTGCTAGTTGAAAGAAGGTCCCTTCACATGCTCATTTCTGAGTGATAAGTGAGTTTTAAAGCTGTACTTCACCTAGCTTGTTGGGAAAATATAGTTTATTTTCAGTTGGAAAGTGCACTACATTCATATATATGGGGAGGTACCAGCTCGAACTCGGTTTAAAATTGAAAACTGTAGGAACTTCAAACAGGCACTAGGAAACAGACTGAGAAGCCAGAGTAAGTGTTGCTCCTGCAAAAATTTCCCCTTTTTCTATTTGAACGAAAGTCTCTCAACATGCTTAGTTCTGAGAGAAAAGTGTGTGTGAAAGCCTTCCTTTTGCTAGCTTGTAGGAAAAACAAGGTTTCTTTTCAGTTGTCATCTGCACTGCATACATATATATGGGAGGGACTAGCTCCATATGGAGTTTACGGTGAAAATTGCCGGAAATTCAAACAGGCACTAGAAAACAGACTGAGAAACCATAGTAAATTTTGCTCATGCAAACCTTTCCCCTTCTGCTATTTAAACGAAAGTTTCTTCACATGCACAGTTCTGAGAGTTAAGTGTGTGTGAAAGCCGTCGTTCACCTAGCTTCTAGGGAACACAGACTTTCATTTCAGTAGGAAATTGCACTTCATTCATTTACATGGGAATGTAGTAGTTCAACTCGGTTTCAAAGTAAAATCTTTACGAACTTCAATCCGGCACTAGGAAAAAAACTGAGAAACCAGGGTAAGTGTTGCCCTGCAAACCGTTCCACTTGTGCTATTTGAACGAATGTCTCTCCACATGCTCAGTTCAGAGAGATATGTGAGTGTGAAAGCCGACTTTCACTTAGCTTGTTCGGAACACAAAGTTTCTTTTCAGTTGGAAATTGCACTACATATAATTATATGAGGAGGTAATACCTCCAACTGGTTTTTAAACTAAAAACTGTAGGAACTTCAATCCGGCACTAGAAAGTAAACTTAGAAACCAGAGTAAGTGTTGCAACTGCAACCAGTTACCCTAGTGCAATTGGAACGAAGGCCTCTTCACATGTTCAGTTCACAGATATAATTGTGTGTGAAAGCCATCCTTCACCTAGCTTGTTGGGAACACATTCTTTCTTTCAGTTGGAATCTGCAGTACATACATATATATGTGGAGGTACTAGCTACATCTCCTGTTTACGGTGAAAGCTGCAAGAATATCAAACTGGCATTAGGAAACTGAGAAACCAGAGTCCGTTTTACAACTGTAAAATTTACCTTAGTGTTCATTGAAAGAACGTCTCTCCACATGCTCATTTCGGAGAGATAATTGTGTATGGAAGCCGTGCTTCAACTATCTTGATGGGAACACAAAGTTTCTTTAGAGTTGGAATCTTCACTACATACATATATATGGGCTGGTACAAGCTCCAACTCGGTATTACAACTAAAACTGCAGGAAGTTGAAACCGGCACTAGAAAACAGACTGAGAAACCAGAGGAATTTTTTTCTCCTGCATCCCTTTTCATTTGTGCTAGTTGAAAGAACTTCTCTCCCCATGCTCATTTCTGAGTGATAAGTGAGTTTGAAAGCCGTACTTCAACTAGCTTGTTGGGAAAATATAGTTTCTTTTCAGTTGGGAATTACACTACATTCATATATATGGGGAGGTACCAGCTCGAACTCGGGTTAAAATTGAAAACTGTAGGAACTTCAAACAGGCACTAGGAAACGGATTGAGAATCCAGAGTAAGTTTTACTCTTGCAACAAGTTCCCCTTTTTCTATTTGAACGAAAGTCTCTCAACATGCTTAGTTCTGAGAGAAAAGTGTGTCTGAAAACCATCCTTTTCCTAACTTGTAGGGAAAACAAGGTTTCTTTTCAGTTGTCATCTGCACTGCATACATATATATGGGAGGTACTAGCTCCATATGGAGTTTACGGTGAAAATTGCAGGAAATTCAAACAGGCACTAGAAAACACACTGAGAAACCAGAGTAAGTGTTGCTCATGCAAAACTTTCCCCTTCTGCTATTCAAACGAAAGTTTCTTCACATGCTCATTTCTGAGAGATAACTGTGTGTGAAAGCCGTCGTTCACCTAGCTTCTAGGGAACACAGACTATCCTTTCAGTAGGAAATTGCACTTCATTCATTTACATGGGGATGTAGTAGCTCCAACTCGGGTTCAAAGTAGAAACTTTACGAACTTCAAAACGGCACTAGGAAAAAGACTGAGAAACCAGAGTAAGTGTTGCCCTGCAAACCATTCAACTTGTGCCATTTGAACGAACGTCTCTCCACATGCTCAGTTCAGAGAGATATGTGAGTGTGAAAGCCGTCTTTCACCTAGCTTGTTGGGAACACAAAGATTCTTTTCAGTTGGGAATTGCACTACATATAATTATATGAGGAGGTAATAACTCCAACTCATTTTTAAACTACAAACTGTAGGAACTTCAAACCGGCACTAGGAAGTACACTTAGAAAACAGAGTAAATGTTGCAACTGCAACCAGTTACCCTAGGGCAATTGGAACGAAAGCCTCTTCACATGTTCAGTTCAGAAAAATAATTGTGTGTGAAAACATTCCTTCAACTAGCTTGTTGGGAACACATTGTTTCTTTCAGTTGGAAACTGCAGTACATACATATATATGTGGAGGTACTAGCTACATCTCCTGTTTACGGTGAAAGCTGCAAGAATATCTAACTGGCATTAGGAAACTGAGAAACCAGAGTACGTGTTACATCTGTAACTTTTCCCTTTGTGTTCGTTGAACGAACGTCTCTCCACATGCTCATTTCGGAGCGATAAATGTGTATGGATGCCGTGCTATAACTGTCTTGTTGGAACACAAAGTTTCTTTACAGTTGGAATCTTCACTACATACATATATATGGGCTGGTACAAGCTCCAACTCGGAATTACACTGAAAACTGCAGGAACCTGAAAACTTCACTAGGAAACAGACTGAGAAACCAGAGGAATTTTTTCTCCTGCATCCCGTTCCATTTGTGCTAGTTGAAAGAACGTCCCTCCACATGCTCAGTTCTGAGGGATAAGGGAGTGTGAAAGCCGTACTTTACCTAGCTTGTTGGGAAAATATAGTTTCTTTCAGTTGGATAGTGCACTACATTCAAATATATGGGGAGGTACCAGCTCGAACTCGGTTTAAAATTGAAAACTGTAGGAACTTCAAACAGGCACTAGGAAACAGACTGAGAAGCCAGAGTAAGTGTTGCTCCTGCAACAAGTTCCCCTTTTTCTCTTTGAACGAAAGTCTCTCAACATGCTTAGTTCTGAGAGAAAAGTGTGTGTGAAAGCCGTACATTTCCTAGCGTGTAGAGAAAACAAGGTTTCCTTTCAGTTGGTATCTGCACTGCATACATATATATGGGACGTACTACTCCATCTAGAGTTTTCGGTGAAAATTGCAGGAAATTCAAAGAGGCACTTGAAAACCAACTGAGAAACCAGAGTAAGTGTTGCTCATGCAAAACTTTCCCGTTCTGCTATTTAAATGAACGTTTCTCCACATGCTCAGTTCTGAGAGATAAGTGTGTGTGAAATCCGTCCTTCACCAAGCTTCTAGGGAACACAGAATTTCCTTTCAGTAGGAAATTGCACTTCATTTATTTATATGAGGAGGTAATAGCTCCATCTCGGTTTCAAAGTAAAAACTGTACGAACTTCAAACCGGCACTAGGAAACAGACTGATAAACCAGAGTAAGTGTTGCTCTTGCAACCCGTTCCACTTGGGCTATTTGGACGAAAGTCTCTCCACATGCTCAGTTCAGAGAGATATGTGAGTGTGAAAGCCGTCTTTCACCTAGCTTGTTCGGAACACAAAGATTCTTTTCAGTTCTATATTGCAATACATACACTTATTTTAGGAGGAACTACATCCAACTCGGTTTTAATCTAAAAACTGTAGGAATTTCAAACCGGCACTAGGAAGCACGCTTAGAAACCAGAGTAATTGTTGAAACTGCAACTGGTTACCCTAGTGCTATTGGAACGAAAGCCTCTTCACATGTTCAGTTCAGAGATATAAGTGTGTGTGAAAGCAGTCCTTCACATAGCTTGTTGGGAACACAGTGTTTCTTTCAGTTGGAATCTGCATTACATAAATATATATGTGGAGGTACTAGCTACATTTCCTTTTTACGGTGCAAGCTGCAAGAAC
The DNA here is from genome assembly GCF_009834535.1 of Camelus ferus. Lineage (NCBI taxonomy): Eukaryota > Metazoa > Chordata > Mammalia > Artiodactyla > Camelidae > Camelus > Camelus ferus. The sequence goes on from NC_045732.1 coordinate 1,387,109, forward strand.
ATCAAACCGGCATTAGGAAACAGACTGAGAAACTTGAGTACATGTTTCAAATGTATCCTGTTCCCTTTGTGTTCGTTGAACGAACGTCTCTCCACATGCTCATTTCGGAGAGATAACTGTGTATGGAGGCCGTGCTTCAACTATCTTGTTGGGAACACAAAGTTTCTTTACAGTTGGAATCTGCATTACATACATATATATGGGCTTGTACAAGCTCCAACTCGGTATTACATTGAAAACTGCAGGAAATTCAAAACGGCACTAGGAAACACAGTGAGAATCCAGAGTAACAGTTTCCCCTGCACCCGGATCCCCTTGTGCTATTTGAAAGAATGTCTTTGAACATGCTCATTTCTGAGAGATACGTGTGTGTGAAAGCCGTACTTCACCTAACTTGTTGGGAACACAAAGTTTCATTTAAGTTGGAAACTGCACTACATACATATATATGGGTAGGTACTAGCTCCAAATGTGTTCTACAGTGAAAACTGCAGGAACTTCAAACCGGAACTAGGACACAGACTTAGATACCAGAAAAAGTGTTACACCTGCAAAGCGTTACCATTTTGCTAGTTGAAAGAACGTCTCCCTATGTACTCAGGTCTGACAGATAAGTGTGTCTTAAAGGCGTGCTTCAACTAGCTTGTTGGGAAAATAAAGTTTCTTTTCATTTCTAATCTACACTACATACTTATATAAGGGGAGGTACTAGCTACATCTCGGGTTTACGGTGAAATCTGCAGGAATATCAAACAGGCATTAGGAAAAAGACTGAGAAACCAGAGTATGTGTTACAAATGCAAATTTTTCCAGTTGTGTTCGTTGAACGAACGTCTCTCCACATGCTCATTTCAAAGTGATAACTGTTTGTGGAATCCTTGCTTCACTGATCTTGTTGGGAACACAAAATTTCTTTTCATTTGCAAACTTCACTACATACATATATATGGGCAGGTACAAGCTTAATCTCGGTATTACATGGAAAACTGCAGGAACTTCAAACCGGCACTAGGAAATAGCCTGAGAAACCAGAGTAATGTTTTCTCTTGAAACCCGTTCCATTTTTGCCAGTTGAACGAACGTCTCTCCACATGCTCAGTTCTGTGTGATAAGTGTGTTTGAAAGCCGTCATTCACCTAGCTTCTAGGGAACACAGACTTTCCTTTCAGTAGGAAATTGCACTTCATTCATTTACATCTGGATGTAGTAGCTCAACTAGGTTTCAAATAAAAACTTTACGAACTTCAATCCGGCACTAGGAAAAAGACTGAGAAACCAGAGTAAGTGTTGCCCTGCAAACCGTTCCACTTGTGCTATTTGAACGAACGTCTCTCCACATGCTCAGTTCAGAGAGATATGTGAGTGTGAAAGCCGCTTTCAATTTGCTTGTTCGGAACACAAAGTTTCTTTTCAGTTGGAAATTGCACTACATATAATTATATGAGGAGGTAATACCTCCAACTCGTTTTTAAACTAAAAACTGTAGGAACTTCAAACCGGCACTAAGAAGTACAATTAAAAACCAGAGTAAGTGTTTCAACTGCAACCAGTTACCCTAGTGCGATTGGAACGAAAGCTTCTTCACATGTTGAGTTCAGATATATAATTGTGTGTGAAAGCCGTCCTTCACCTAGCTTGTTGGGAACACATTTTTCTTTCAGTTGGAATCTGCAGTACATACATATATATGTGGAGGTACTAGCTACATCTCCTGTTTACGGTGAAAGCTGCAAGAATATCAAACTGGCATTAGGAAACTGAGAAACCAGAGTACGTGTTATAACTGTAAATTTTCCCTTAGTGTTCATTGAAAAAACGTCTCTCCACATGCTCATTTCGGAGAGATAATTGTGTATGGAAACCGTGCTTCAACTATCTTGTTTGAAACACAAAGATTCTTTTCAGTTGGAATTTTCACTACATACAAATATATGGGCTGGTATAAGCTCCATCTCGGTATTACACTGAAAACTGCAGGAAATTGAAACCGGCACTAGAAAACAGACTGAGAATCCAGAGGAATTTTTTTCTCCTGCATCTCTTTCCATTTGTGCTAGTTGAAAGAACTTCTCTCCCCATGCTCATTTCTGAGTGATAATTGAGTTTGAAAGCCGTACTTCACATAGCTTGTTGGGAAAATATAGTTTCTTTTCAGAAGGAAAGTGCACTACATTCATATATATGGGGAGGTACCAGCTCGAACTCGGGTTAAATTTGAAAAATGTAGGAACTTCAAACAGGCACTAGGAAACAGACTGAGAAGCCAAAGTATGTGTTGCTCTTGCAACAAGTTCCCCGTTTTCTATTTGAACGAAATTCTCTCAACATGCTTAGTTCTTAGAGAAAAGTGTGTCTGAAAGCCGTCCTTTTCCTAGCTTGTAGGGAAAACAAGGTTTCTTTAAAGTTGTCATCTGCACTGCATACATATATATGGGAGGTACTAGCTCCATTTGGATTTTACGGTGAAAATTGCAGGAAATTCAAACAGGCACTAGAAAACACACTGAGAAACCAGAGTAAGTGTTGCTCATGCAAAACTTTCCCCTTCTGCTATTTAAACGAACGTTTCTTCACATGCTCAGTTCTGAGAGATAAGGGTGTGTGAATGCCGTCCTTCACCTAGCTTCTAGGGAACACAAACTATCCTTTCAGTAGGAAATTGCACTTCATTCATTTACATGGGAATGTAGTAGCTCTAACTCGGGTTCAAAGTAAAAATTTTACGAACTTCAAACCGGAATTAGGGAAAAGACAGAGAAACCAGAGTAAGTGTTGCCCTGCAAACCGTTCCACTTGTGCTATTTGAACGAACGTCTCTCTACATGCTCAGTTCAGAGAGATATGTGAGTGTGAAAGCCGTCTTTCACCTAGCTTGTTGGGAACACAAAGATTCTTTTCAGTTGGGAATTGCACTACATATAATTATATGAGGAGGTAATACCTCCAACTCGTTTTTAAACTAAAACTGTAGGAACTTCAATCCGGCACTAGGAAGTACACTTAGAAACCAGAGTAAGTGTTGCAACTGCAACCAGTTACCCTAGTGAAATTGGAACGAAAGCCTCTTCACAAGTTCAGTTCAGAGATATAATTGTGTGTGAAAGCAGTCCTTCATGTTCCTTGTTGGGATCACATTGTTTCTTTCAGTTGGAAACTGCAGTACATACATATAAATGTGGAGGTACTTGCTACATCTCCCGTTTACGGTGAAAGCTGCAAGAATATCAAACTGGCATTAGGAAACAGAGAAACCAGAGTAGGTGTTATATCTGTAACTTTTCCCTTTGTGTTCGTTGAAGGAACGTCTCTCCACATGCTCATTTTGGAGAGATAAATGTGTATGGAAGCCGTGCTTCACCTATCTTGTTGGGAACACGAAGTTTTTTACAGTTGGAATCTTCACTACATACATATAAATGGGCTGGTACAAGCTCCAACTCGGTATTATACTGAAACCTGCAGGAACTTGAAACCGGCACTAGGAAACAGACTGAGAAACCAGAGGAATTTTTTCTCCTGCATCCCATTCCATTTGTGCTAGTTGAAAGAACGTCCCTTCACATGCTCATTTCTGAGTGATAAGTGAGTTTTAAAGCTGTACTTCACCTAGCTTGTTGGGAAAATATAGTTTATTTTCAGTTGGAAAGTGCACTACATTCATATATATGGGGAGGTACCAGCTCGAACTCGGGTTAAATTTGAAAACTTTAGGAACTTCAAACAGGCACTAGGAAACAGACTGAGAAGCCAGAGTAAGTGTTGCTCCTGCAAAAATTTCCCCTTTTTCTATTTGAACGAAAGTCTCTCAACATGCTTAGTTCTGAGAGAAAAGTGTGTGTGAAAGCCTTCCTTTTGCTAGCTTGTAGGAAAAACAAGGTTTCTTTTCAGTTGTCATCTGCACTGCATACATATATATGGGAGGGACTAGCTCCATATGGAGTTTACGGTGAAAATTGACGGAAATTCAAACAGGCACTAGAAAACAGACTGAGAAACCATAGTAAATTTTGCTCATGCAAACCTTTCCCCTTCTGCTATTTAAGCGAAAGTTTCTTCACATGCACAGTTCTGAGAGATAAGTGTGTGTGAAAGCCGTCGTTCACCTAGCTTCTAGGGAACAGAGACTTTCCTTTCAGTAGGGAATTGCACTTCATTCGTTTACATGGGAATGTAGTAGCTCAACTCGGTTTCAAAGTAAAAACTTTACGAACTTCAATCCGGCACTAAGAAAAAGACTGAGAAACCAGAGTAACTGTTGCCCTGCAAACCGTTCCACTTGTGCTATTTGAACGAACGTCTCTCCACATGCTCAGTTCAGAGAGATATGTGAGTGTGAAAGCCGTCTTTCACTTAGCTTGTTCGGAACACAAAGTTTCTTTTAAGTTGGAAATTGCACTACATATAATTATATGAGGAGGTAATACCTCCAACTGGTTTTTAAACTAAAAACTGTAGGAACTTCAATCCGGCACTAAAAAGTAAACTTAGAAACCAGAGTAAGTGTTGCAACTGCAACCAGTTACCCTAGTGCAATTGGAACGAAAGCCTCTTCACATGTTCAGTTCACAGATATAATTGTGTGTGAAAGCCATCCTTCACCTAGCTTGTTGGGAACACATTCTTTCTTTCAGTTGGAATCTGCAGTACATACATATATATGTGGAGGTACTAGCTACATCTCCTGTTTACGGTGAAAGCTGCAAGAATATCAAACTGGCATTAGGAAACTGAGAAACCAGAGTACGTTTTACAACTGTAAACTTTACCTTAGTGTTCATTGAAAGAACGTCTCTCCACATGCTCATTTCGGAGAGATAATTGTGTATGGAAGCCGTGCTTCAACTATCTTGATGGGAACACAAAGTTTCTTTAGAGTTGGAATCTTCACTACATACATATATATGGGCTGGTACAAGCTCCAAATCGGTATTACAACTAAAATTGCAGGAAGTTGAAACCGGCACTAGAAAACAGACTGAGAAACCAGAGGAATTTTTTTCTCCTGCATCCCTTTTCATTTGTGCTAGTTGAAAGAACTTCTCTCCCCATGCTCATTTCTGAGTGATAAGTGAGTTTGAAAGCCTTACTTCAACTAGCTTTTGGGAAAATATAGTTTCTTTTCAGTTGGGAATTACACTACATTCATATATATGGGGAGGTACCAGCTCGAACTCGGGTTAAAATTGAAAACTGTAGGAACTTCAAACAGGCACTAGGAAACGGATTGAGAATCCAGAGTAAGTTTTACACTTGCAACAAGTTCCCCTTTATCTATTTGAGCGAAAGTCTCTCAACATGCTTAGTTCTGAGAGAAAAGTGTGTCTGAAAACCATCCTTTTCCTAACTTGTAGGGAAAACAAGGTTTCTTTTCAGTTGTCATCTGCACTGCATACATATATATGGGAGGTACTAGCTCCATCTGGAGTTTACGGTGAAAATTGCAGGAAATTCAAACAGGCACTAGAAAACACACTGAGAAACCAGAGTAAGTGTTGCTCATGCAAAACTTTCCCCTTCTGCTATTTAAACGAACGTTTCTTCACATGCTCAGTTCTGAGAGATAACTGTGTGTGAAAGCCGTCGTTCACCTAGCTTCTAGGGAACACAGACTATCCTTTCAGTAGGAAATTGCACTTCATTCATTTACATGGGGATGTAGTAGCTCCAACTCGGGTTCAAAGTAAAAACTTTACGAACTTCAAAACGGCACTAGGAAAAAGACTGAGAAACCAGAGTATGTGTTGCCCTGCAAACCGTTCAACTTGTGCTATTTGAACGAACGTCACTCCACATGCTCAGTTCAGAGAGATATGTGAGTGTGAAAGCCGTCTTTCACCTAGCTTGTTGGGAACACAAAGATTCTTTTCAGTTGGGAATTGCACTACATATAATTATATGAGGAGGTAATAAATCCAACTCGTTTTTAAACTAAAAACTGTAGGAACTTCAAACCGGCACTAGGAAGTACACTTAGAAAACAGAGTAAATGTTGCAACTGCAACCAGTTACCCTAGTGCAATTGGAACGAAAGCCTCTTCACATGTTCAGTTCAGAAAAATAATTGTGTGTGAAAACAGTCCTTCAACTAGCTTCTTGGGAACACATTGTTTCTTTCAGTTGGATTCTTCAGTACATACATATATATGTGGAGGTACTAGCTACATCTCCTGTTTACGGTGAAAGCTGCAAGAATATCTAACTGGCATTAGGAAACTGAGAAACCAGAGTACGTGTTATATCTGTAACTTTTCCCTTTGTGTTCGTTGAAAGAACGTCTCTCCACATGCTCATTTCGGAGAGATAACTGTGTATGGAAGCCGTGCTTCAACTATCTTGTTGGGAACACAAAGTTTCTTTACAGTTGGAATCTTCACTACATACATATATATGGGCTGGTACAAGCTCCAACTCGGTATTACAATGAAAAATGCAGGAACTTCAAAACGGCACTAGGAAACACAGTGAGAATCCAGAGTAACATATTCCCCTGCACCCGGGTCCCCTTGTGCTATTTGAACGAATGTCTCTCCACATGCTCATTTCTTAGAGATACGTGTGTGTTAAAGCCGTACTTCACCTAACTTGTTGGGAACACAAAGTTTCATTTAATTTGGAAACTGCACTACATACATATATATGGGTAGGTACTAGCTCCAACTGTGTTTTACAGTGAAAACTGCAGGAACTTCAAACCGGAACTAGGACACAGACTTAGATACCAGAAAAAGTGTTACCCCTGCAACACGTTACCATTTTGCTAGTTGAAAGAACGTCTCTCTACGTACTCAGGTCTGACAGATAAGTGTGTCTTAAAGGCGTGCTTCAACTAGCTTGTTGGGAAAATAAAGTTTCTTTTCATTTCTAATCTACACTACATACTTATATAAGGGAGGTACTAGCTACATCTCGGATTTATGGTGAAATCTGCAGGAATATCAAACAGGCATTAGGAAAAGGACTGAGAAACCAGAGTATGTGTTACAAATGCAAATTTTTCAAGTTGTGTTCGTTGAACGAACGTCTCTCCACATGCTCATTTCAAAGAGATAACTGTGTGTGGAATCCTGGCTTCACTTATCTTGTTGGGAACACAAAATTTCTTTTCATTTGGAAACTGCACTACATGCATATATATGGGCAGGTACAAGCTTAACCTCGGTATTACAAGGAAAACTGCAGGAACTTCAAACCGGCACTAGGAAATAGCCTGAGAAACCAGAGTAATGTTTTCTCTTGCAACTCGTTCCATTTTTGCTAGTTGAACGAACGTCTCTCCACATGCTTAGTTCTGAGTGATAAGTGTGTGTGAAAGCAGTCCTTCAACTTACTTGTTGAGAACACAAGTTTCTTTTCAGCTGCAAAGTGCATTACATACATAAGTATGAAGAGGTACTAGCTCCAACTCGGTTTTTTCAGTGAAAACTGCAAGAAATTCATCCCTGCACTAGGAAACAGACTGAAAATCTAGAGTAATTGTTTCCCCTGAATACCGTTCCCCTTGTGCTAGTTGAAAGAAAGTCTCTGCACATGCACAGTTCTGAGACATAATGGTGTGTGAAAGCTGTTCTTCACCTAGCTTGTTGGGAAAACAAAGTATCTTTTCAGTTGGAAACTGCACTGCATACAGATATGGGGAGGTAATACCTACATCTTAGGGTTACGGTGAAAACTGCAGGAACATCAAACCGGCGTTAGGAAACAAAAAGTAAAACCAGAGTACGTGTTACAACTGCAAGTTTTTCCCTTTGTGTTCGTTGAACGAACGACTCTCCAAATGCTCATTTCTGAGGGACAACTCTGTGTGGAAGCCGTGCTTCACCTATCATGTTGGGAACACACAGATTCTTTTCAGTTGGAATCTGCACTACATACATATATATAGGGAGGTACAAGTTCCCAATCCTGTTTACAGTGAAAACTGCAGGAAATTCAAAGCGGCACTAGGAAACACAGTGAGAAACCAGAGTAAGAGTTTCTCATGCAAACGGTTCCCATTGTGTTAGTTGAAAGAAAGTCTCTCTACATACTCAGGTCTGAGAGAAAAGTGAGTGTTAAAAGCGTTTTGCACCTTGCTTATTTTGAAAACAAAATTTTTTTTTAATTTCCAATCTGCACTACATACATATATATAAGGAGGTACTAGCTCCAACTTGGGTTTACAATGAAAACTGCAGGAATTTCAAACCGGCACTAGGAACAGAGACAGAAACCAGAGTAAGTGTTTATCCTGCAACCCGTTCCACTTGTGCTAGTTGAACGAACGTCTCTCTTCATGCTCAGTTCTAAGAGATAAGTGTTTGTGAATGCCGTCCTTCAGTAGCTTGTTGGGAACATATAGATTCTTTTCAGTTGGAAAGTGCACTTCTTTCAAATATATGGGGAGGTACTAGCACCAACTCGGGTTTAAATTGAAAATTGTAGGAACATCAAACCGGCACTAGTAAACAGACTGAGATACCAGAGTATATGTTGCTCCAGCAACCAGTTCCCCTTGTGCTATTTGAACGAACGTCTCTCCACATGCTCATTTCGGAGAGATAACTGTGTGTGGAATCCTTGCTTCACTTTTCTTGTTGGGAACACAAAATTTCTTTTCATTTGGAGACTGCACTACATACATATATATGGGCTGGTAAATGCTCCAACGCGTTATTACAACGAAAACTGCAGGAACTTGAAACCGGCACTAGGAACACACTGAGAAACCAGAGGAATTTTTTCTCCTGCATCCCGTTCCATTTGTGCTACTTGAAAGATCGTCCCTCCACATGCTCAGATCTGAGTGATAAGTGAGTGTGAAAGCCGTACTTCACCTAGCTTGTTGGGAAAATATAGTTTCTTTTCAGTTGGAAAGTGCACTACATTCACATATATGGGGAGGTACCAGCTCGAAATCGGGTTAAAATTGAAAACTGTAGGAACTTCAAACAGGCACTAGGAAACAGACAGAGAAGCCAGAGTAAGTGTTGCCCCTGCAACAAGTTCCCCTTTTTCTATTTGAACGAAATTCTCTCAACATGATTAGTTCTGAGAGAAAAGTGTGTCTGAAAGCCGTCCTTTTCCTAGCTTGTAGGGAAAACAAGGTTTCTTTAAAGTTGTCATCTGCACTGCATACATATATATGGGAGGTACTAGCTCCATTTGGATTTTACGGTGAAAATTGCAGGAAATTCAAACAGGCACTAGAAAACACACTGAGAAACCAGAGTAAGTGTTGCTCATGCAAAACTTTCCCCTTCTGCTATTTAAACGAACGTTTCTTCACATGCTCAGTTCTGAGAGATAAGGGTGTGTCAATGCCGTCCTTCACCTAGCTTCTAGGGAACACAAACTATCCTTTCAGTAGGAAATTGCACTTCATTCATTTACATGGGGATGTAGTAGCTCTAACTCGGGTTCAAAGTAAAAATTTTACGAACTTCAAACCGGAATTAGGGAAAAGACAGAGAAACCAGAGTAAGTGTTGCCCTGCAAACCGTTCCACTTGTGCTATTTGAACGAACGTCTCTCTACATGCTCAGTTCAGAGAGATATGTGAGTGTGAAAGCCGTCTTTCACCTAGCTTGTTGGGAACACAAAGATTCTTTTCAGTTGGGAATTGCACTACATATAATTATATGAGGAGGTAATACCTCCAACTCGTTTTTAAACTTAAAACTGTAGGAACTTCAATCCGGCACTAGGAAGTACACTTAGAAACCAGAGTAAGTGTTGCAACTGCAACCAGTTACCCTAGTGCAATTGGAACGAAAGCCTCTTCACAATTTCAGTTCAGAGATATAATTGTGTGTGAAAGCAGTCCTACATGTTCCTTGTTGGGATCACATTGTTTCTTTCAGTTGGAAACTGCAGTACATACATATAAATGTGGAGGTACTTGCTACATCTCCCGTTTACGGTGAAAGCTGCAAGAATATCAAACTGGCATTAGGAAACAGAGAAACCAGAGTAGGTGTTATATCTGTAACTTTTCCCTTTGTGTTCGTTGAAGGAACGTCTCTCCACATGCTCATTTTGGAGAGATAAATGTGTATGGAAGCCGTGCTTCACCTATCTTGTTGGGAACACGAAGTTTTTTACAGTTGGAATCTTCACTACATACATATAAATGGGCTGGTACAAGCTCCAACTCGGTATTATACTGAAACCTGCAGGAACTTGAAACCGGCACTAGGAAACAGACTGAGAAACCAGAGGAATTTTTTCTCCTGCATCCCATTCCATTTGTGCTAGTTGAAAGAACGTCCCTTCACATGCTCATTTCTGAGTGATAAGTGAGTTTTAAAGCTGTACTTCACCTAGCTTGTTGGGAAAATATAGTTTATTTTCAGTTGGAAAGTGCACTACATTCATATATATGGGGAGGTACCAGCTCGAACTCGGGTTAAATTTGAAAACTTTAGGAACTTCAAACAGGCACTAGGAAACAGACTGAGAAGCCAGAGTAAGTGTTGCTCCTGCAAAAATTTCCCCTTTTTCTATTTGAACGAAAGTCTCTCAACATGCTTAGTTCTGAGAGAAAAGTGTGTGTGAAAGACTTCCTTTTGCTAGCTTGTAGGAAAAACAAGGTTTCTTTTCAGTTGTCATCTGCACTGCATACATATATATGGGAGGGACTAGCTCCATATGGAGTTTACGGTGAAAATTGACGGAAATTCAAACAGGCACTAGAAAACAGACTGAGAAACTATAGTAAATTTTGCTCATGCAAACCTTTCCCCTTCTGCTATTTAAGCGAAAGTTTCTTCACATGCACAGTTCTGAGAGATAAGTGTGTGTGAAAGCCGTCGTTCACCTAGCTTCTAGGGAACAAAGACTTTCCTTTCAGTAGGAAATTGCACTTCATTCATTTACATGGGAATGTAGTAGCTCAACTCGGTTTCAAAGTAAAAACTTTACGAACTTCAATCCGGCAGTAGGAAAAAGACTGAGAAACCAGAGTAACTGTTGCCCTGCAAACCGTTCCACTTGTGCTATTTGAATGAACGTCTCTCCACATGCTCAGTTCAGAGAGATATGTGAGTGTGAAAGCCGTCTTTCACTTAGCTTGTTCGGAACACAAAGTTTCTTTTAAGTTGGAAATTGCACTACATATAATTATATGAGGAGGTAATACCTCCAACTGGTTTTTAAACTAAAAACTGTAGGAACTTCAATCCGGCACTAAAAAGTAAACTTAGAAACCAGAGTAAGTGTTGCAACTGCAACCAGTTACCCTAGTGCAATTGGAACGAAAGCCTCTTCACATGTTCAGTTCACAGATATAATTGTGTGTGAAAGCCATCCTTCACCTAGCTTGTTGGGAACACATTCTTTCTTTCAGTTGGAATCTGCAGTACATACATATATATGTGGAGGTACTAGCTACATCTCCTGTTTACGGTGAAAGCTGCAAGAATATCAAACTGGCATTAGGAAACTGAGAAACCAGAGTACGTTTTACAACTGTAAACTTTACCTTAGTGTTCATTGAAAGAACGTCTCTCCACATGCTCATTTCGGAGAGATAATTGTGTATGGAAGCCGTGCTTCAACTATCTTGATGGGAACACAAAGTTTCTTTAGAGTTGGAATCTTCACTACATACATATATATGGGCTGGTACAAGCTCCAAATCGGTATTACAACTAAAATTGCAGGAAGTTGAAACCGGCACTAGAAAACAGACTGAGAAACCAGAGGAATTTTTTTCTCCTGCATCCCTTTTCATTTGTGCTAGTTGAAAGAACTTCTCTCCCCATGCTCATTTCTGAGTGATAAGTGAGTTTGAAAGCCTTACTTCAACTAGCTTTTTGGGAAAATATAGTTTCTTTTCAGTTGGGAATTACACTACATTCATATATATGGGGAGGTACCAGCTCGAACTCGGGTTAAAATTGAAAACTGTAGGAACTTCAAACAGGCACTAGGAAACGGATTGAGAATCCAGAGTAAGTTTTACACTTGCAACAAGTTCCCCTTTATCTATTTGAGCGAAAGTCTCTCAACATGCTTAGTTCTGAGAGAAAAGTGTGTCTGAAAACCATCCTTTTCCCAACTTGTAGGGAAAACAAGGTTTCTTTTCAGTTGTCATCTGCACTGCATACATATATATGGGAGGTACTAGCTCCGTCTGGAGTTTACGGTGAAAATTGCAGGAAATTGAAACAGGCACTAGAAAACACACTGAGAAACCAGAGTAAGTGTTGCTCATGCAAAACTTTCCCCTTCTGCTATTTAAACGAACGTTTCTTCACATGCGCAGTTTTGAGAGATAACTGTGTGTGAAAGCCGTCGTTCACCTAGCTTCTAGGGAACACAGACTATCCTTTCAGTAGGAAATTGCACTTCATTCATTTACATGGGGATGTAGTAGCTCCAACTCGGGTTCAAAGTAAAAACTTTACGAACTTCAAAACGGCACTAGGAAAAAGACTGAGAAACCAGAGTATGTGTTGCCCTGCAAACCGTTCAACTTGTGCTATTTGAACGAACGTCACTCCACATGCTCAGTTCAGAGAGATATGTGAGTGTGAAAGCCGTCTTTCACCTAGCTTGTTGGGAACACAAAGATTCTTTTCAGTTGGGAATTGCACTACATATAATTATATGAGGAGGTAATAAATCCAACTCGTTTTTAAACTAAAAACTGTAGGAACTTCAAACCGGCACTAGGAAGTACACTTAGAAAACAGAGTAAATGTTGCAACTGCAACCAGTTACCCTAGTGCAATTGGAACGAAAGCCTCTTCACATGTTCAGTTCAGAAAAATAATTGTGTGTGAAAACAGTCCTTCAACTAGCTTCTTGGGAACACATTGTTTCTTTCAGTTGGATTCTTCAGTACATACATATATATGTGGAGGTACTAGCTACATCTCCTGTTTACGGTGAAAGCTGCAAGAATATCTAACTGGCATTAGGAAACTGAGAAACCAGAGTACGTGTTATATCTGTAACTTTTCCCTTTGTGTTCGTTGAAAGAACGTCTCTCCACATGCTCATTTCGGAGAGATAACTGTGTATGGAAGCCGTGCTTCAACTATCTTGTTGGGAACACAAAGTTTCTTTACAGTTGGAATCTGCACTACATACATATATATGGGCTGGTACAAGCTCCAACTCGGTATTACAATGAAAAATGCAGGAACTTCAAAACGGCACTAGGAAACACAGTGAGAATCCAGAGTAACATATTCCCCTGCACCCGGGTCCCCTTGTGCTATTTGAACGAATGTCTCTCCACATGCTCATTTCTTAGAGATACGTGTGTGTTAAAGCCGTACTTCACCTAACTTGTTGGGAACACAAAGTTTCATTTAATTTGGAAACTGCACTACATACATATATATGGGTAGGTACTAGCTCCAACTGTGTTTTACAGTGAAAACTGCAGGAACTTCATACCGGAACTAGGACACAGACTTAGATACCAGAAAAAGTGTTACCCCTGCAACACGTTACCATTTTGCTAGTTGAAAGAACGTCTCTCTACGTACTCAGGTCTGACAGATAAGTGTGTCTTAAAGGCGTGCTTCAACTAGCTTGTTGGGAAAATAAAGTTTCTTTTCATTTCTAATCTACACTACATACTTATATAAGGGAGGTACTAGCTACATCTCGGATTTACGGTGAAATCTGCAGGAATATCAAACAGGCATTAGGAAAAAGACTGAGAAACCAGAGTATGTGTTACAAATGCAAATTTTTCAAGTTGTGTTCGTTGAACGAACGTCTCTCCACATGCTCATTTCAAAGAGATAACTGTGTGTGGAATCCTGGCTTCACTTATCTTGTTGGGAACACAAAATTTCTTTTCATTTGGAAACTGCACTACATGCATATATATGGGCAGGTACAAGCTTAACCTCGGTATTACAAGGAAAACTGCAGGAACTTCAAACCGGCACTAGGAAATAGCCTGAGAAACCAGAGTAATGTTTTCTCTTGCAACTCGTTCCATTTTTGCTAGTTGAACGAACGTCTCTCCACATGCTCAGTTCTGAGTGATAAGTGTGTGTGAAAGCAGTCCTTCAACTTACTTGTTGAGAACACAAGTTTCTTTTCAGCTGCAAAGTGCATTACATACATAAGTATGAAGAGGTACTAGCTCCAACTCGGTTTTTCAGTGAAAACTGCAAGAAATTCATCCCTGCACTAGGAAACAGACTGAAAATCTAGAGTAATTGTTTCCCCTGAATACCGTTCCCCTTGTGCTAGTTGAAAGAAAGTCTCTGCACATGCACAGTTCTGAGACATAATGGTGTGTGAAAGCTGTTCTTCACCTAGCTTGTTGGGAAAACAAAGTATCTTTTCAGTTGGAAACTGCACTGCATACAGATATGGGGAGGTAATACCTACATCTTAGGGTTACGGTGAAAACTGCAGGAACATCAAACCGGCGTTAGGAAACAAAAAGTAAAACCAGAGTACGTGTTACAACTGCAAGTTTTTCCCTTTGTGTTCGTTGAACGGACGTCTCTCCACATGCTCTTTTCGGAGAGATAAATGTGTATGGAAGCCGTGCTTCACCTATCTTGTTGGGAACACAAAGTTTCTTTACAGTTGGGATCTGCACTACATAAATATATATGGGCTGTTACAAGCTCCAACTCAATATTACACTGAAAAATGCAGGAACTTCAAAACGGCACTAGGAAACACAGTGAGAATGCAGAGTAACTCTTTCCCTTGCACCCGGGTCCCCTTGTGCTATTTGAACGAATGTCTCTCAACATGCATAGTTCTGAGAGAAAAGTGTGTGTGAAAGCCGCCCTTTTCCTAGCTTGTAGGGAAAACAAAGTTTCTTTTCACTTGTCATTTGCACTGCATGCATATATATGGGAGGTACTTGCTCCATCTGGAGTTTACGGTGAAAATTGCAGGAAATTCAAACAGGAACTAGAAAACAGACTGAGAAACCAGGGTAAGTGTTGCTCATGCAAACATTTCCCCTTCTGCTATTTAAACGAACTTTTTTCCACATGCTCAGTTCTGAGAGATAATTGTGTGTGAAAGCCGTCCTTCACCTAGCTTCTAGGGAACACAGACATTCCTTTTAGTAGGAAATTGCACTTCATTCATTTACATGGGGTTGTAGTAGCTCCAACACGTGTTCAAAGTAAAAACTGTAAGAACTTCAAACCGGCACTACAAAAAAGACTGTGAAACCAGAGTAAGTGTTGCCCTGCAAACCGTTCCACTTGTGCTATTTGAACGAACGTCTCTCCACATGCTCAGTTCAGAGATATATGTGAGTGTGAAAGTCGTCTTTCATCAGCTTGTTGAGAACACAAAGTTTCTATTCAGTTGGAAATTGCACTACATACAATTATATGAGGAGGTAATACCTCCAACTCGTTTTTAAACTAAAAAATGTAGGAAATAAAAACCGGCACTTGGAAGTACACTTAGAAACCAGAGTAAGTGTTGCAACTGCAACCAGTTACCCTAGTGCAATGGGAACGAAAGCCTCTACACATGTTCAGTTCAGAGATATAATTGTGTGTGAAAGCCGTCCTTCACCTAGCTTGTTGGGAACACATTGTTTCTTTCAGTTGGAATCTGGAGTACATACATATAAATGTGGAGGTACTAGCTACATCTCCTCTTTACGGTGAAAGCTGCAAGAATATCAAACTGGAATTAGGAAACTGAGAAACCAGAGTACGTATTACAAATGTATCCTGTTCCCTTTGTGTTCGTTGAACGGACGTCTCTCCACATGCTCATTTCGGAGTGATAAAAGTGTATGGAAGCCGTGCTTCAACTATCTTGTTGGGAACACAAAGTTTCTTTACAGTTGGAATCTTCACTACATACTTATATATGGGCTGGTACAAGCTCCAACTCGGTATTACACTGAAAACTGCAGGAACTTGAAACCGGCACTAGGAAACAGACTGAGAAGCCAGAGGAATTTTTTTCTCCTGCATCCATTTCCATTTGTGCTAGTTGAAAGAACTTCGCTCCCCATGCTCTGTTAGGAGTGATTAGTGTGTGTGAAAGCCGTACTTCACCTAGCTTGTTGGGAAAATATAGTTTCTTTTCAGCTGGAAAGTGCACTACATTCATATATATGGGGAGGTACCAACTCGAACTCGGGTTAAAATTGAAAAATGTAGAAACTTGAAACAGGCCCTAGGAAACAGACTGAGAAACCAGAGTATGAGTTACAAATGCAAACACTTCCAGTTGTGTTCGTTGAACGAACGTGTCTCCGCATGCTCATTTCAAAGAGATAACTGTGTGTGGAATCCTTGCTTCATTTATCTTGTTGGGAACACAAAATTTCTTTTCAATTGGAAACTGCACTACATACATATATATGGGCACGTACAAGCTTAATCTCGGTATTACACGGAAAACTGCAGGAAATTCAAACCGGCAATAGGAAATAGACTGAGAAACCAGAGAAATATTTTCTCTTGCAACCCGTTCCATTTTGCTAGTTGAACGAACTTCTCTCCACATGCTAAGTTCTGAGTGATAAGTGTGTGTGAAAGCCGACCTTCAACTTACATGTTGAGATCACAAGTTTCTTTTCAGCTGCAAAGTGCATTACATATATATGTATGATGATGTACTAGCTCCAACTCGGTTTTTCAGTGAAAACTGCTAGAAATTCATCTCTGCACTAGGAAACAGACTGAAAATCCAGAGTAATTGTTTCCCCTGAATACCGTTCCCCTTGTGCTAGTTGAAAGAAAGTCTCTGCACATGCACAGTTCTGAGACAA
Source organism: Camelus ferus (assembly GCF_009834535.1). NCBI lineage: Eukaryota > Metazoa > Chordata > Mammalia > Artiodactyla > Camelidae > Camelus > Camelus ferus. The sequence goes on from NC_045732.1 coordinate 1,403,826, forward strand.
AATGGTGTGTGAAAGCTGTTCTTCACCTAGCTTGTTGGGAAAACAAAGTATCTTTTCAGTTGAAAACTGCACTGCATAAAGATATGGGGAGGTAATAACTACATCTTGGGGTTACGGTGAAAACTGCAGGAATATCAAACCGGCGTTAGGAAACAAAAAGTAAAACCAGAGTACGTGTTACACCTGCAAGCTTTTCCCTTTGTGTTCGTTGAACGAACGACTCTCCACATGCTCGTTTCTGAGGGACAACTGTGTGTGGAAGCCGTGCTTCACTTATCTTGTTGGGAACACAAAGTTTCTTTTCAGTTGGGATCTGCACTACATACATATATATAGGGAGGTACAAGTTCCCAATAGTGTTTACAGTGAAAACTGCAGGAAATTCAAAGCGGCACTAGGAAACACAGTGAGAAACCAGAGTAAGAGTTTCTCATGCAAACCGTTCCCCTTGTGTTACTTGAAAGAACGTGTCTCTACGTATTCAGGTCTGACAGAAAAGTGAGTGTTAAAGGCGTTTTGCACCTTGCTTATTTTGAAAACAAAATTTCTTTAATTTCCAATATGCACTACATACATATATATAGGGAGGAACTAGCTCCAACTTGGGTTTACAATGAAAACTGCAGGAATTTCAAACCGGCACTAGGAACAGAGACAGAAACCAGAGTAAGTGTTTATCCTGCAACCCGTTCCACTTGTGCTAGTTGAACGAACGTCTCTCTTCATGCTCAGTTCTACGAGATAAGTGTTTGTGAATGCCGTCCTTCAGTAGCTTCTTGGGAACATATAGTTTCTTTTCAGTTGGAAAGTGCACTTCTTTCAAATATATGGGGAGGTACTAGCACCAACTCGGGTTTAAATTGAAAATTGTCGAACATCAAACCGGCACTAGTAAACAGACTGAGATACCAGAGTATATGTTGCTCCAGCAACCAGTTCCCCTTGTGCTATTTGAACGAACGTCTCTCCACATGCTCATTTCGGAGAGATAACTGTGTGTGGAATCCTTGCTTCACTTTTCTTGTTGGGAACACAAAATTTCTTTTCATTTGGAGACTGCACTACATACATATATATGGGCTGGTAATAGCTCCAACGCGTTATTACACCGAAAACTGCAGGAACTTGAAACCGGCACTAGGAACACACTGAGAAACCAGAGGAATTTTTTCTCCTGCATCCCGTTCCATTTGTGCTACTTGAAAGATCGTCCCTCCACATGCTCAGTTCTGAGTGATAAGTGAGTGTGAAAGCTGTACTTCACCTAGTTGTTGGGAAAATATAGTTTCTTTTCAGTTGGAAAGTGCACTACATTCACATATATGGGGAGGTACCAGCTCGAAATCGGGTAAAAATTGAAAACTGTAGGAACTTCAAACAGGCACTAGGAAACAGACTGAGAAGCCAGAGTAAGTGTTGCTCCTGCAACAATTTCCCCTTTTTCTATTTGAACGAAATTCTCTCAACATGATTAGTTCTGAGAGAAAAATTTCTGTGAAAGCCGTACTTCACCTAGCCTCTAGGTAACACAGACTTTTCTTTCAGTCGGAAGTTGCATTTCATTAATTTACATGGGGATGTAGTATCTCCAACTCGGGTTCAAAGTAAAAACTTTACGAACTTCAAACCGGCACTAGGAAAAAGACTGAGAATCCAGAGTGACTGTTGCCCTGCACAACGTTCCACTTGTGCTATTTGAACGAACTTCTCTCCACATGCTAGGTTCAGAGAGATATGTGAGTGTGAAAGCCGTCTTTCACCTAGCTTGTTGGGAACACAAAGTTTCTTTTCGTTTGGTAATTGCACTACATATAATTATATGAGGAGGTCAAACATCCAACTCGTTTTTAAAATAAAAACGGTAAGAAATTCAAACCGGCACTAGGAAGTACACTTAGAAACCAGAATAAGTGTTGCAACTGCAACCAGTTACCCTAGTGCAATGGGAACAAAAGGCTCTTCACATGTTCAGTTCAGAGATATAATTGTGTGTGAAAGCCGTCCTTCACCTAGCTTGTTGGGAACACATTGTTTCTTTCAGATGGAATCTGCAGTACATACATATATATGTGGAGGTACTAGCTACATCCCCTGTTTAAGGTGAAAGCTGCAAGAATATCAAATTGGCATTAGGAAACTGAGAAACCAGAGTACGTGTTACAACTGTAAATTTTCCCTTTGTGTTCATTGAACGGACGTCTCTCCACATGCTCTTTTCGGAGAGATAAATGTGTATGGAAGCCGTGCTTCACCTATCTTGTTGGGAACACAAAGTTTCTTTACAGTTGGAATCTGCACTACATACATATATATGGGCTGTTACAAGCTCCAACTCAATATTACACTGAAAAATGCAGGAACTTCAAAACGGCACTAGGAAACACAGTGAGAATGCAGAGTAACTCTTTCCCTTGCACCCGGGTCCCCTTGTGCTATTTGAACGAATGTCTCTCAACATGCATAGTTCTGAGAGAAAAGTGTGTGTGAAAGCCGCCCTTTTCCTAGCTTGTAGGGAAAACAAAGTTTCTTTTCACTTGTCATTTGCACTGCATGCATATATATGGGAGGTACTTGCTCCATCTGGAGTTTACGGTGAAAATTGCAGGAAATTCAAACAGGAACTAGAAAACAGACTGAGAAACCAGGGTAAGTGTTGCTCATGCAAACATTTCCCCTTCTGCTATTTAAACGAACTTTTTTCCAAATGCTCAGTTCTGAGAGATAATTGTGTGTGAAAGCCGTCCTTCACCTAGCTTCTAGGGAACACAGACATTCCTTTTAGTAGGAAATTGCACTTCATTCATTTACATGGGGTTGTAGTAGCTCCAACTCGTGTTCAAAGTAAAAACTGTAAGAACTTCAAACCGGCACTACAAAAAAGACTGTGAAACCAGAGTAAGTGTTGCCCTGCAAACCGTTCCACTTGTGCTATTTGAACGAACGTCTCTCCACATGCTCAGTTCAGAGATATATGTGAGTGTGAAAGTCGTCTTTCATCAGCTTGTTGAGAACACAAAGTTTCTATTCAGTTGGAAATTGCACTACATACAATTATATGAGGAGGTAATACCTCCAACTCGTTTTTAAACTAAAAACTGTAGGAAATAAAAACCGGCACTTGGAAGTACACTTAGAAACCAGAGTAAGTGTTGCAACTGCAACCAGTTACCCTAGTGCAATTGGAACGAAAGCCTCTTCACATGTTCAGTTCAGAGATATAATTGTGTGTGAAAGCCGTCCTTCACCTAGCTTGTTGGGAACACATTGTTTCTTTCAGTTGGAAACTGCAGTACATACATATAAATGTGGAGGTACTTGCTACATCTCCCGTTTACGGTGAAAGCTGCAAGAATATCAAACTGGCATTAGGAAACAGAGAAACCAGAGTAGGTGTTTTATCTATAACTTTTCCCTTTGTGTTCGTTGAACGAACGTCTCTCCACATGCTCATTTTGGAGAGATAAATGTGTATGGAAGCCATGCTTCACCTATCTTGTTGGGAACACGAAGTTTTTTATAGTTGGAATCTTCACTACATACATATAAATGGGCTGGTACAAGCTCCAACTCGGTATTACAACTAAAACTGCAGGAAGTTGAAACCGGCACTAGAAAACAGACTGAGAAACCAGAGGAATTTTTTCTCCTGCATCCCGTTCCATTTGTGCTAGTTGAAAGAACGTCCCTTCACATGCTCATTTCTGAGTGATAAGTGAGTTTTAAAGCTGTACTTCACCTAGCTTGTTGGGAAAATATAGTTTATTTTCAGTTGGAAAGTGCACTACATTCATATATATGGGGAGGTACCAGCTCGAACTCGGGTTAAATTTGAAAACTGTAGGAACTTCAAACAGGCACTAGGAAACAGACTGAGAAGCCAGAGTAAGTGTTGCTCCTGCAAAAATTTCCCCTTTTTCTATTTGAACGAAAGTCTCTCAACATGCTTAGTTCTGAGAAAAAAGTGTGTGTGAAAGCCGTCCTTTTGCTAGCTTGTAGGAAAAACAAGGTTTCTTTTCAGTTGTAATCTGCACTGCATACATATATATGGGAGGTACTAGCTCCATATGGACTTTACGGTGAAAATTGCCGGAAATTCAAACAGGCACTAGAAAACAGACTGAGAAACCATAGTAAATTTTGCTCATGCAAACCTTTCCCCTTCTGCTATTTAAACGAAAGTTTCTTCACATGCACAGATCTGAGAGATAAGTGTGTGTGAAAGCCGTCGTTCACCTAGCTTCTAGGGAGCACAGACTTTCCTTTCAGTAGGAAATTGCACTTCATTCGTTTACATGGGAATGTAGTAGCTCAACTCGGTTTCAAAGTAAAAACTTTACGAACTTCAATCCGGCACTAGGAAAAAGACTGAGAAACCAGAGTAAGTGTTGCCCTGCAAACCGTTCCACTTGTGCTATTTGAACGAACGTCTCTCCACATGCTCAGTTCAGAGAGATATGTGAGTGTGAAAGCCGTCTTTCACTTAGCTTGTTCGGAACACAAAGTTTCTTTTCAGTTGGAAATTGCACTACATATAATTATATGAGGAGGTAAATACTCCAACTGATTTTTAAACTAAAAACTGTAGGAACTTCAATCAGGCACTAGAAAGTAAACTTAGAAACCAAAATAAGTGTTGCAACTGCAACCAGTTACCCTAGTGCAATTGGAATGAAAGCCTCTTCACATGATCTGTTCACAGACATAATTGTGTGTGAAAGCCATCCTTCACCTAGCTTGTTGGGAACACATTTTTTCTTTCAGTTGGAATCTGCAGTACATACATATATATGTGGAGGTACTAGCTACATCTCCTGTTTACGGTGAAAGCTGCAAGAATATCAAACTGGCATTAGGAAACTGAGAAACCAGAGTACTTTTTACAACTGTAAAATTTACCTTAGTGTTCATTGAAAGAACGTCTCTCCACATGCTCATTTCGGAGAGATAATTGTGTATGGAAGCCGTGCTTCAACTATCTTGATGGGAACACAAAGTTTCTTTAGAGTTGGAATCTTCACTACATACATATATATGGGCTGGTACAAGCTCCAACTCGGTATTACAACTAAAACTGCAGGAAGTTGAAACAGGCACTAGAAAACAGACTGAGAAACCAGAGGAATTTTTTTCTCCTGCATCCCTTTTCATTTGTGCTAGTTGAAAGAACTTCTCTCCCCATGCTCATTTCTGAGTGATAAGTGAGTTTGAAAGCCTTACTTCAACTAGCTTTTTGGGAAAATATAGTTTCTTTTCAGTTGGGAAGTACACTACATTCATATATATGGGGAGGTACCAGCTCGAACTCGGGTTAAAATTGAAAAATGTAGGAACTTCAAAAAGGCACTAGAAAACGGATTGAGAATCCAGAGTAAGTTTTACACTTGCAACAAGTTCCCCTTTTTCTATTTGAACGAAAGTCTCTCAACATGCTTAGTTCAGAGAGAAAAGTGTGTGTGAAAGCCGTACTTTTCCTAACTTGTAGGGAAAACAAGGTTTCTTTTCAGTTGTCATCTGCACTGCATACATATATATGGGAGGTACTAGCTCCATCTGGAGTTTACGGTGAAAATTGCAGGAAATTCAAACAGGCACTAGAAAACACACTGAGAAACCAGAGTAAGTGTTGCTCATGCAAAACTTTCCCCTTCTGCTATTTAAACGAACGTTTCTTCACATGCTCAGTTCTGAGAGATAACTGTGTGTGAAAGCCGTCGTTCACCTAGCTTCTAGGGAACACAGACTATCCTTTCAGTAGGAAATTGCACTTCATTCATTTACATGGGGATATAGTAGCTCCAACTCGGGTTCAAAGTAAAAACTTTACGAACTTCAAAACGGCACTAGGAAAAAGACTGAGAAACCAGAGTAAGTGTTGCCCTGCAAACCGTTCCACTTGTGCTATTTGAATGAACGTCTCTCCACATGCTCAGTTCAGAGAGATATTTGAGTGTGAAAGCCGTCTTTCACCTAGCTTGTTGGGAACACAAAGATTCTTTTCAGTTGGGAATTGCACTACATATAATTATATGAGGAGGTAATAAATCCAACTCGTTTTTAAACTAAAAACTGTAGGAACTTCAAACCGGCACTAGGAAGTACACTTAGAAAACAGAGTAAATGTTGCAACTGCAACCAGTTACCCTAGTGCAATTGGAACGAAAGCCTCTTCACATGTTCAGTTCAGAAAAATAATTGTGTGTGAAAACAGTCCTTCAACTAGCTTGTTGGGAACACATTGTTTCTTTCAGTTGGATTCTGCAGTACATACATATATATGTGGAGGTACTAGCTACATCTCCTGTTTACGGTGAAAGCTGCAGGAATATCTAACTGGCATTAGGAAACTGAGAAACCAGAGTACGTGTTACATCTGTAACTTTTCCCTTTGTGTTCGTTGAACGAACATCTCTCCACATGCTCATTTCGGAGAGATAACTGTGTATGGAAGCCGTGCTTCAACTATCTTGTTGGGAACACAAAGTTTCTTTACAGTTGGAATCTGCACTACATACATATATATGGGCTGGTACAAGCTCCAACTCGGTATTACACTGAAAACTGCAGGAACTTCAAAACGGCACTAGGAAACACAGTGAGAATCCAGAGTATCATTTTCCCCTTCACCCGGGTCCCCTTGTGCTATTTGAACGAATGTCTCTCCACATGCTCATTTCTGAGAGATACGTGTGTGTGAAAGCCGTACTTCACCTAACTTGTTGGGAACACAAAGTTTCATTTAATTTGGAAACTGCACTACATACATATATATGGGTAGGTACTAGCTCCAACTGTGTTTTACAGTGAAAACTGCAGGAACTTCAAACCGGAACTGGGACACAGACTTAGATACCAGAAAAAGTGTTACCCCTGCATCACGTTACCATTTTGCTAGTTGAAAGAACGTCTCTCTACGTACTCAGGTCTGACAGATAATTGTGTCTTAAAGGCGTGCTTCAACTAGCTTATTGGGAAAATAAAGTTTCTTTTCATTTCTAATCTACACTACATACTTATATAAGGGGAGGTACTAGCTACATCTCGGATTTACGGTGAAATCTGCAGGAATATCAAACAGGCATTAGGAAAAAGACTGAGAAACAAGAGTATGTGTTACAAATGCAAATTTTTCAAGTTGTGTTCGTTGAACGAACGTCTCTCCACATGCTCATTTCAAAGAGATAACTGTGTGTGGAATCCTGGCTTCACTTATCTTGTTGGGAACACAAAATTTCTTTTCATTTGGAAACTGAACTACATGCATATATATGGGTAGGTACAAGCTTAACCTCGGTATTACACGGAAAACTGCAGGAACTTCAAACCGGCACTAGGAAATAGCCTGAGAAACCAGAGTAATGTTTTGTCTTGCAACTCTTTCCATTTTTGCTAGTTGAACGAACGTCTCTCCACATGCTCAGTTCTGAGTGATAAGTGTGTGTGAAAGCAGTCCTTCAACTTACTTGTTGAGAACACAAGTTTCTTTTCAGCTGCAAAGTGCATTACATACATAAGTATGAACAGGTACTAGCTCCAACTCGGTTTTTCAGTGAAAACTGCAAGAAATTCATCCCTTCACTAGGAAACAGACTGAAAATCCAGAGTAATTGTTTCCCCTGAATACCGTTCCCCTTGTGCTAGTTGAAAGAAAGTCTCTGCACATGCACAGTTCTGAGACATAATGGTGTGTGAAAGCTGTTCTTCACCTAGCTTGTTGGGAAAACAAAGTATCTTTTCAGTTGGAAACTGCACTGCATACAGATATGGGGAGGTAATACCTTCATCTTAGGGTTACGGTGAAAACTGCAGGAACATCAAACCGGCGTTAGGAAAGAAAAAGTAAAACCAGAGTACGTGTTACAACTGCAAGTTTTTCCCTTTGTGTTCGTTGAACGAACGACTCTCCAAATGCTCATTTCTGAGGGACAACTCTGTGTGGAAGCCGTGCTTCACCTATCTTGTTGGGAACACACTGATTCTTTTCAGTTGGAATCTGCACTACATACATATATATAGGGAGGTACAAGTTCCCAATCCTGTTTACAGTGAAAACTGCAGGAAATTCAAAGCGGCACTAGGAAACACAGTGAGAAACCAGAGTAAGAGTTTCTCATGCAAACGGTTCCCCTTGTGTTAGTTGAAAGAACCTCTCTCTACATACTCAGGTCTGAGAGAAAAGTGAGTGTTAAAAGCGTTTTGCACCTTGCTTATTTTGAAAACAAAATTTTTTTTAATTTCCAATCTGCACTACATACATATATATAAGGAGGTACTAGCTCCAACTTGGGTTTACAATGAAAACTGCAGGAATTTCAAACCGGCACTAGGAACAGAGACAGAAACCAGAGTAAGTGTTTATCCTGCAACCCGTTCCACTTGTGCTAGTTGAACGAACGTCTCTCTTCATGCTCAGTTCTAAGAGATAAATGTTTGTGAATGCCGTCCTTCAGTAGCTTCTTGGGAACATATAGATTCTTTTCAGTTGGAAAGTGCACTTCTTTCAATTATATGGGGAGGTACTAGCACCAACTCGGGTTTAAATTGAAAATTGTAGGAACATCAAACCGGCATTAGTAAACAGACTGAGATACCAGAGTATATGTTGCTCCAGCAACCAGTTCCCCTTGTGCTATTTGAACGAACGTCTCTCCACATGCTCATTTCGGAGAGATAACTGTGTGTGGAATCCTTGCTTCACTTATCTTGTTGGGAACACAAAATTTCTTTTAATTTGGAGACTGCACTACATACATATATATGGGCTGGTAAATGCTCCAACGCGTTATTACACCGAAAACTGCAGGAACTTGAAACCGGCACTAGGAACACACTGAGAAACCAGAGGAATTTTTTCTCCTGCATCCCGTTCAATTTGTGCTACTTGAAAGATCGTCCCTCCACATGCTCAGTTCTGAGTGATAAGTGAGTGTGAAAGCCGTACTTCACCTAGCTTGTTGGGAACACAAAGTTTCTTTTCGTTTGGTAATTGCACTACATATAATTATATGAGGAGGTCAAACATCCAACTCGTTTTTAAAATAAAAACGGTAAGAAATTCAAACCGGCACTAGGAAGTACACTTAGAAACCAGAATAAGTGTTGCAAACTGCAACCAGTTACCCTAGTGCAATGGGAACAAAAGGCTCTTCACATGTTCAGTTCAGAGATATAATTGTGTGTGAAAGCCGTCCTTCACCTAGCTTGTTGGGAACACATTGTTTCTTTCAGATGGAATCTGCAGTACATACATATATATGTGGAGGTACTAGCTACATCCCCTGTTTAAGGTGAAAGCTGCAAGAATATCAAATTGGCATTAGGAAACTGAGAAACCAGAGTACGTGTTACAACTGTAAATTTTCCCTTTGTGTTCATTGAACGGACGTCTCTCCACATGCTATTTTCGGAGAGATAAATGTGTATGGAAGCCGTGCTTCACCTATCTTGTTGGGAACACAAAGTTTCTTTACAGTTGGAATCTGCACTACATACATATATATGAGCTGTTACAAGCTCCAACTCAATATTACAATGAAAACTGCAGGAACTTCAAAACGGCACTAGGAAACACAGTGAGAATGCAGAGTAACTCTTTCCCTTGCACCCGGGTCCCCTTGTGCTATTTGAACGAATGTCTCTCAACATGCATAGTTCTGAGAGAAAAGTGTGTGTGAAAGCCGCCCTTTTCCTAGCTTGTAGGGAAAACAAAGTTTCTTTTCACTTGTCATTTGCACTGCATGCATATATATGGGAGGTACTTGCTCCATCTGGAGTTTACGGTGAAAATTGCAGGAAATTCAAACAGGAACTAGAAAACAGACTGAGAAACCAGGGTAAGTGTTGCTCATGCAAACATTTCCCCTTCTGCTATTTAAACGAACTTTTTTCCACATGCTCAGTTCTGAGAGATAATTGTGTGTGAAAGCCGTCCTTCACCTAGCTTCTAGGGAACACAGACATTCCTTTTAGTAGGAAATTGCACTTCATTCATTTACATGGGGTTGTAGTAGCTCCAACTCGTGTTCAAAGTAAAAACTGTAAGAACTTCAAACCGGCACTACAAAAAAGACTGTGAAACCAGAGTAAGTGTTGCCCTGCAAACCGTTCCACTTGTGCTATTTGAACGAACGTCTCTCCACATGCTCAGTTCAGAGATATATGTGAGTGTGAAAGTCGTCTTTCATCAGCTTGTTGAGAACACAAAGTTTCTATTCAGTTGGAAATTGCACTACATACAATTATATGACGAGGTAATACCTCCAACTCGTTTTTAAACTAAAAACTGTAGGAAATAAAAACCGGCACTTGGAAGTACACTTAGAAACCAGAGTAAGTGTTGCAACTGCAACCAGTTACCCTAGTGCAATTGGAACGAAAGCCTCTTCACATGTTCAGTTCAGAGATATAATTGTGTGTGAAAGCTGTCCTTCACCTAGCTTGTTGGGAACACATTGTTTCTTTCAGTTGGAATCTGGAGTACATACATATATATGTGGAGGTACTAGCTACATCTCCTGTTTACGGTGAAAGCTGCAAGAATATCAAACTGGAATTAGGAAACTGAGAAACCAGAGTACGTATTACAAATGTATCCTGTTCCCTTTGTGTTCGTTGAACGGACGTCTCTCCACATGCTCATTTCGGAGAGATATATGTGTATGGAAGCCGTGCTTCAACTATCTTGTTGGGAACACAAAGATTCTTTACAGTTGGAATCTTCACTACATACATATATATGGGCTGGTACAAGCTCCAACTCGGTATTACACTGAAAACTGCAGGAACCTGAAACCGGCACTAGGAAACAGACTGAGAAGCCAGAGGAATTTTTTTCTCCTGCATCAATTTCCATTTTGCTAGTTGAACGAACTTCTCTCCACATGCTAAGTTCTGTGTGATAAGTGTGTGTGAAAGCCGACCTTCAACTTACTTGTTGAGATCACAAATTTCTTTTTAGTTGCAAAGTTCATTACATATATATGTATGATGAGGTACTAGCTCCAACTCTGTTTTTCAGTGAAAACTGCTAGAAATTCATCCCTGCACTAGGAAACAGACTGAAAATCCAGAGTAATTGTTTCCCCTGAATACCGTTCCCCTTGTGCTAGTTGAAAGAAAGTCTCTGCACATGCACAGTTCTGAGACATAATGGTGTGTGAAAGCTGTTCTTCACCTAGCTTGTTGGGAAAACAAAGTATCTTTTCAGTTGAAAACTGCACTGCATAAAGATATGGGGAGGTAATAACTACATCTTGGGGTTACGGTGAAAACTGCAGGAATATTAAACCGGCGTTAGGAAACAAAAAGTAAAAAGAGAGTACGTGTTACACCTGCAAGCTTTTCCCTTTGTGTTCATTGAACGAACGACTCTCCACATGCTCGTTTCTGAGGGACAACTGTGTGTGGAAGCCGTGCTTCACTTATCTTGTTGGGAACACAAAGTTTCTTTTCAGTTGGAATCTGCACTACATACATATATATAGGGAGGAACAAGTTCCCAATCGTGTTTACAGTGAAAACTGCAGGAAATTCAAAGCGGCACTAGGAAACACAGTGAGAAACCAGAGTAAGAGTTTCTCATGCAAACCGTTCCCCTTGTGTTACTTGAAAGAACGTGTCTCTACATATTCAGGTCTGACCGAAAAGTGAGTGTTAAAGGCGTTTTGCACCTTGCTTATTTGAAAACAAAATTTCTTTTAATATCCAATCTGCACTACATACATATATATAGGTAGGTACTAGCTCCAACTTGGGTTTACAATGAAAACTGCAGGAATTTCAAACCGGCACTAGGAACAGAGAGAGAAACCAGAGTAAGTGTTTATCCTGCAACCCGTTCCACTTGTGCTAGTTGAACGAACGTCTCTCTTCATGCTCAGTTCTAAGAGTTAAGTGTTTGTGAATGCCGTCCTTCAGTAGCTTGTTGGGAACATATAGTTTCTTTTCAGTTGGAAAGTGCACTTCTTTCAAATATATGGGGAGTTACTAGCTCCAACTCGGGTTTAAATTGAAAACTGTAGGAACATCAAACCGGCACTAGGAAACAGACTGAGTTAACAGAGTATATGTTGCTCCAGCAACCAGTTTCCATTGTGCTATTTGAACGAACTTCTCTCCACATGCTCATTTCGGAGAGATAACTGTGTGTGGAATCCTTGCTTCACTTATCTTGTTGGGAACACAAAATTTCTTTTCATTTGGAAACTGCACTACATACATATATATGGGCTGGTACAAGTTCCAACTCGGTATTACACTGAAAACTGTAGGAACTTGAAACCGGCACTAGGAAACAGTCTGAGAATCCAGAGGAATTTTTTCTCCTGCATTCCGTTCCATTTGTGCTACTTGAAAGAACGTACCTCAACATGCTCCGTTCTGATTGATAATTGAGTGTGAAATCCGTACTTCACCTAGCTTGTTTGGAAAATATAGTTTCTTTTCAGTTGGAAAGTGCACTACATTCATATATATGGGGAGGTACCAGCTCGAACTCGGGTTAAAATTGAAAAATGTAGGAACTTCAAACAGGCACTAGGAAACAGTCTGAGAATCCAGAGTAAGAGTTACTCCTGCAACAAGTTCCCCTTTTTCTATTTGAACTAAAGTCTCTCAACATGCTTAGTTCTGAGAGAAAAGTGTGTGTGAAAGACGTCCTTTTCCTTGCTTGTAGGGAAAACAAAGTTTCCTTTCATTTGGTATCTGCACTGCATACATATATATGGGAGGAACTAGCTCCATCAAGAGTTTACGGTGAAAATTGCAGGAAATTCAAACAGGCACTAGAAAACCGACTGAGAAACCAGAGTAAGAGTTGCTCATGCAAAACATTCCCCTTCTGCTCTTTAAACGAAAGTTTCTCCACATGCTCATTTCTGAGAGATAACTATGTGTGAAAGCCGTCCTTCACCTCGCTTCTAGGGAACACAGACTTTCCTTTCATTAGGAAATTGCACTTCATTTATTTATATGGGGAGGTAGTGGCTCCAAATCGGTTTCAAAGTAAAAACTGTACGAACTTCAAACCGGCACTAGGAAACAGACTGAGAAACCTGAGTAAGTGTTGCTCTTGCATCCCGTTCCACTTGGGCTATTTGGACGTAAGTCTCTCCACATGCTCAGTTCAGAGAGATATGTGAGTGTGAAAGCCGTCTTTCACCTAGCTTGTTCGGAACACAAAGATTCTTTTCAGTTGTAAATTGTACTACATACACTTATATGAGGAGGTACTACATCCAACTCGGTTCTAATCTAAAAACTGTAGGAATTTCAAACCGGCACTAGGAAGCACGCTTTGAAACCAGAGTAAGTGCTGCAAATGCAAATCGTTACCCTAGTGCTATTGGAACGAAAGCCTCTTCACATGCTCAGTTGTGAGATATAAGTGTGTGTGAAAGCTTTCCTTCACCTAGCTTGTTGGGAACACATTGTTTCTTTCAGTTGGAATCTGCAGTGCATACATATATATGTGGGGGTACTAGCTACATTTCCTGATTACGGTGAAAGCTGCAAGAACATCAAACAGGCATTAGGAAACAGACTGAGAAACCAGAGTACGTGTTACAAATGTATCCTTTTCCCTTTGTGTTCGTTGAACGGACGTCTCTCCATCTGCTCTTTTCGGAGAGATAACTGTGTATGGAAGCCCTGCTTCACATATCTTGTTGGGAACACAAAGATTCTTTACAGTTGGAATCTGCACTACATACATATATATGGGCTGGTAAAAGCTCCAACTCGGTATTACACTGAAAACTGCAGGAACTTAAAAACGGCACTGGGAAACACAGTGAGATTCCAGAGTAACAGTTTCCCCTGCACCCGGGTCCCCTTGTGCTATTTGAACGAATGTCTCTCCACATGCTCATTTCTGAGTGATACGTGTGTATGAAAGCCGTACTTCACCTAACTTGTTGGGAACACAAAGTTTCATTTAAGTTGGAAACTGCACTACATACATATATACGGGTAGGTACTATCTCCAACTGTGTTTTACAGTGAAAACTGCAGGAACTTCAAACCGGAACTAGGAAACAGACTTAGATAACAGAAAAAGTGTTACCCCTGCAAGGCGTTAACATTTTGCTAGTTGAAAGTACGTCTCTCTACGTACTCAGGTCTGACAGATAAGTGGGTCTTAAAGGCGTGCTTCAACTAGCTTGTTGGGAAAATAAAGTTTCTTTTCATTTCTAATCTACACTACATACTTATATAAGGGGAGGTACTAGCTACATCTCGGGTTTACGGTGAAATCTGCAGGAACATCAAACAGGCATTAGGAAAAAGACTGAGAAACCAGAGTATGTGTTACAAATGCAAAATTTTCCAGTTGTGTTCGTTGAATGAACGTCTCTCCACATGCTCATTTCAAAGAGATAACTGTGTGTGGAATCCTTGCTTCACTTATCTTGTTGGGAACACAAAATTTCTTTTCATTTGGAAACTGCACTACATAAATATATATATGGGCAGGTACAAGCTTAATCTCGGTATTACACGGAAAACTGCAGGAACTTCAAACCGGCACTAGGAAATTGCCTGAGAATCCAGAGTAATATTTTCCCTTGCAACCCGTTCCATTTTTGCTAGTTGAACGAACGTCTCTCCACATGTTCAGTTCTGAGTGATAAGTGTGTGTGAAAGCCATCCTTCAACTTACTTGTTGAGAACACAAGATTCTTTTCAGCCTCAAAGTGCATTACATAAATATGTATGATGAGGTACTAGCTCCAAATCGATTTTTCAGTGAAAACTGCAAGGAATTCATCCCTGCACTAGGAAACAGACTGAAAATCCAGAGTAATTGTTTCCCCTGAATACCGTTCCCCTTGTGCTAGTTGAAAGAAAGTCTCTGCACATGCACAGTTCTGAAACATAATGGTGTGTGAAAGCTGTTTTTCACCTAGCTTGTTGGGAAAACAAAGTATCTTTTCAGTTGGAAACTGCACTGCATACAGATATGGGGAGGTAACACGTACATCTTGGGGTTACGGTGAAAACTGCAGGAACATCAAACCGGCGTTAGGAAACAAATAGAAAAACCAGAGTACGTGTTACACCTGCAGGTTTTCCCTTTGTGTTCGTTGAACGAACTTCTCTCCACATGCTCATTTCGGAGAGATAACTGTGTGTGGAATCCTTGCTTCACTTATCTTGTTGGGAACACAAAATTTCTTTTCATTTGGAAACTGCACTACATACATATATATGGGCTGGTACAATCTCCAACTCGGTATTACACTGAAAACTGCAGGAATTTGAAACCGGCACTAGGAAACAGACTGAGAAACCAGAGGAATTTTTTCTCCTGCATCCCGTTCCATTTGTGCTAGTTTAAAGAACGTCCCTCGACATGATCAGTTCTGAGTGATAAGTGGGTGTGAAAGCCGTACTTCACCTAGCTTGTTGGGAAAATATAGTTTCTTTTCAGTTGGAAAGTGCAATACAATCATATATATGGGTAGGTACCAGCTCGAACTCAGGTTAAAATTGAAAAATATAGGAACTTCAAACAGGCTCTAGGAAAGAGACTGAGAAGCCAGAGTAAGTGTTGCTCCTGCAACATGTTCCCCTTTTTCTATTTAAACGAAAGTCTCTCAACATGCTTAGTACTGAGAAAAAAGTTTGTGCGAAAGCCGTCCTTTTCCTAGCTTGTAGGGAAAACAAGGTTTCTTTTCAGTTGGCATCTGCACTGCATACATATATATGGAAGGTACTAGCTCAATCTGGATTTTACGGTGAAAAATGCAGGAAATTCAAACAGGCACTAGAAAACAGACTGAGAAACCAGAGTAAGTGTTGCTCATGCAAAACTTTCCCCTTCTGCGATTTAAACGACATTTTCTCCACATGATCATTTCTGAGAGATAAGTGTGTGTGAAAGCCGTCCTTCACCTAGCTTCTAGGGAACACAGACTTTCCTTTCAGTAGGAAATTGCACTTCATTCATTTACATGGGGATGTAGTAGCTCCAACTCGTGATCAAAGTAAAATCTTTACGAACTTCAAAACGGCACTAGGAAAAAGACTGGGAAACCAGAGTAAGTGTTTCCTTGCAAAACGTTCCACTTGTGCTATTTGAATGTACGTCTCTCCACATGCTCAGTTCAGAGAGATATGTGAGTGTGAAAGCCGTCTTTCACCTAGCTTCTTGGGAACACAAAGTATCTTTTCAGTTGAAAATTGCACTACATACACTTATATGAGGAGGTAATACCTTCAACTCGTATTAAAACTTAAAACTGTAGGAACTTCAAACCGGCACTAGGAAGTACACTTAGAAACCAGAGTAAGTGTTGCAACTGCAACCAGTTACCCTAGTGCAATTGGAATGAAATCCTCTTCAAATGTTCAGTTCAGAGATATAATTGTGGGTGAAAGCCGTCCATCACCTAGCTTGTTGGGAACACATTGTTTCTTTCAGTTGGAATCTGCAGTACATACATATATATGTGGAGGTACTAGCTACATCTCTTGTTTACGGTGAAAGTTGCAAGAATATCAAACTGGCATTAGGAAACTGAGAAATCAGTGTAAGTGTTAAACTGTAAATTTTTCCTTTGTGTTCGTTTAACGAACGTCTCTCCACATGCTCATTTTGCAGAGATTCATGTGTATGGAAGCCGTGCTTCACCTAACTTGTTGGGAACACAAAGTTTCATTTAAGTTGGAAACTGCACTACATATATATATATGGGTAGGTAATAGCTCCAACTGTGTTTTACAGTGAAAACTACAGGAACTTCAAACCGGAACTAGGACACAGACTGAGATACCAGAAAAAGCGTTACCCCTGCAACCCGTTACCATTTTGCTAGTTGAAAGAACGTCTCTCTAAGTACTCAGCTCTGACAGATAAGTGTGTCTTAAAGGCGTGCTTCAACTAGCTTGTTGGGAAAATAAAGTTTCTTTTCATTTCTAATCTACAGTACATACATATTTATAGGGAGGTACTAGCTCCAACTCAGGTTTACTGTGAAATCTGCAGGAACATCAAACCGGCATTAGGAAACAGACTTAGAAACCAGAGTACGTGTTACAATTGCAACTTGTTCCATTTGTGTTATTTGAACAGACGTCTCTACAGGTATATATTTTGGAGAGATATCTGTGTGTGGAAGCCGTGCTTCAATTAGCTTGTTTGGAACACAAAGTTTCTTTTCGGTTGGAAACTGCATTACATACATTATATGGGCTGGTACAATCTCCAAATCTGCATTACACTGAAAACTGCAGGAACTTCAAACCGGCACTAGGAAACAGCCTGATAAACCAGAGTAATTGATTCCCCTGAAACCTGGTCCATTTGTGCTAGTTGAAAGTACGTCTCTCCACATGTTCATTTCTGAGAGAAAATTGTTTTTGAAAGTCGTCCTTCACCTAGCTTGATGGGAACAGAAAGTATCTCTTCAGTTGGAAACTGCTCTACATAAATATATATGGGGAGGTATTATATCCAAATCGGTTTTACAGTGAAAACTGTAGGAACTTCCTACAGGCACTAGGAAACAGACTGAGAAACCTGTGTAAGTGTTTCCCCTGCAAAACGTTCCCTTTGAGCTAGTTGAACGAACGTCTTTCCACATGCTCATTTCGGAGAGAAATGTGTGTGTGAAAGCCGTCCTTCACCTTAATTGTTGGGAACACAAGTTTCTTATCAGCTGGAATGTGCCCTACGTACATATATATTGGGATGTAATGCACCACCTCGGGTTTTCAGTGAAAACTGCAGGAACAAGAAACGGGCACTAGGAAACAGACTGAGAATCCAGAAGAAGTGTTTGTCCTGCGACGCTTTTCCATTGTGCTAGTTGATCGAACGTCTGTCTACATGCTCAGTTCCGACAGATAATTGTGTGTTAAAGGCGTGCTTCACCTAGCTTGTTGGGAACACAAAGATTCTTTTCAGTTGGAACCTGCACAACGAACATATATATAGGGAGGTACTAGATCCAAATCTGGTTTACACTTATAACTGCAGAAACTTCTAAACTGCCCTAGGAAGAGAGAGAGAAAACAGAGTAAGTGTTTCCTCTGCAACCCATTCTGCTTGTGTTTGTTGAACGAACGTCTCTCCACGTGCTCATTTCTGTGAGATATGTGTGTGTGAAAGACTTCCTTCAACTAGCTTGTTGGGAACACAGAGATTCTATTCAGTTGGACACTGCACTACATACATATATATGGGGAGGTACAAGCTCCAACTGGGTTTTACAGTGATAACTGCAGGAACTTCAAAACGGCACTAGGAAACAGACTGAGAAACCAGAAGAATTATTACCCCTGCAAACCGTTCCCATTGTGCTAGTTGAAAGAACGTCTCTCTACATACTCAGGTCTGACAGAAAAGTGTGTGTTAAAGGCGTGCTTCACCTTGCTTATCGGGAAAAAAAATATTCTTTTCATTTGGAATCTGCACTACATAAATATATATAGGGAGGTACTAGCTCCAAATCGGGTTTACAGTGAGAACTGCAGGAACTTCAAACCGGCACTAGGAAACAGAGTGAGAAACAAGAGTAATGGTTTCTCCTGCAAACCGTTCCATTTGTGCTAGTTGAACGATCGTCTCTCTATCTTCTCACTTCTGAGGGATAAGTGTGAGTGAAAGCATTCCTTCACCTAGCTTGAAGGGAACACAAAGTTTCTTTTTAGTTGAAAACTACACTAAACACATATATATGGGGATGTACAAGCTCCAACTCGGTTTTACAGTGAAAACTGCAGGAACATCAACCGGTACTTGGAAACAGACTGAGAAACCTGTTTAAGTGTTTCTCCTGCAACCCGTTCCTTTTGAGCTAGTTGAACAAATGTCTCTCCACATGCTCAGTTCTTAGAGATATGTCTGTGTGAAAGCCGTACTTCACCTAGCTTGTTTGGAAAACATAGATTCTTTTCAGTTGGAAAGTGCACTACATTCATATATTTGGGAAGGTACCACCTCGAACTCGGGTATAAATTTAAAAATGTAGGAACTTCAAACAGGCATTAGGAAACAGACTGATAATCCAGAGTAAGTGTTGCTCCTGCAAACAGTTCCCCTTGTTCTATTTGAACGAAAGTCTCTCAAAATGCTTAGTTCTGAGAGAAAATTGTGTCTGAACGCCGCACTTAAACTTACTTGTTGGGAACCCAAGATTCTTTTCAGCTGCATAGGGCATAACTTACATATATATGGTGAGATACTAGCTCCAACAAGGTTTTACTGTGAAAACTGCAGGAACTTCAAACCAGCACTAGGAACAGAGAGAGAAACCAGGGTAAGGGTTTCTCCTGCAAACCGTTCCCCTTGTGCTTGTTGAGCAAACGTCCCTCCACATGCTGAGTTCTGAGGGATATATGTGTGTCGAAAGACTTCCTTCACCTAGCTTGTTGGGAACACAGATTTTCTATTCGGTTGGAAACTGCACTACATACATATATATGGGGATGTACTAGCTACAACTCGGGGTTAAATTGAAAAATGTAGGAACTTCAAACTGGCACTAGGAAACAGACTGAGATACCAGAGTAAATGATGCTCCTGCAACCAGTTCCCCTTGTGCTATTTGAACGAACTTCTCTCCACATGCTCATTTCGGAGCGATAAGTTTGTGTGAAAGCCGTACTTTACCTAGCTTTTATTTAACACAAGGTTTCTTTTCCGTTGGATTCTGCACTGCATACATATATAAAGGGAGGTACTAGCTACATCTCGGGTTTAAGGTGAAATCTGCAGGAACATCAAACAGGCATAAGGAAAAAGAATGAGAAACCAGAGTATGTTTAAGAAATGCAACTTTTTCCCGTTGTATTCGTTGAACGAACGTCTCTCCACATGATCATTTCGGAGAGATAACTGTGTGTGGAATCCTTGCTTCATCTATCTTGTTGGGAACACAAAGTTTCTTTACAGTTTGTATCTTCAATACATACATATATATGGGCTGGTACAAGGTCCAACTCGGTATTACACTGAAAACTGCAGGAACTTCAAACCGCCACTAGGAAACACAGTGAGAATCCAGAGTAACATTTTCCCCTGCACCCGGGTCCCCTTGTGCTATTTGAACGAATGTCTCTCCATATGCTCTTTTGTGAGTGATACGTGTGTGTGAAAGCCGTACTTCACCTATCTTGTTGGGAACACAAAGTTTCATTTAAGTTGGAATCTGCACTACATACATATATATGGGTAGGTACTAGCTCCAACTGTGTTTTACAGTGAAAACTGCAGGAACTTCAAACCGGAACTAGGACACAGACTGAGATACCAGAAAAAGCGTTACCCCTTCAAACCGTTACCATTTTGCTAGTTGAAAGAACGTCTCTCTACGTACTCAGGTCTGACAGGTAAGTGTGTCTTAAAGGCGTGCTTCAACTAGCTTGTTGGGAAAATAAAGTTTCTTTTTATTTCTAATCTACAGTACGTACATATATATAGGGAGGTACTAGCTCCAACTCAGGTTTACGGTGAAAACTGCAGGAACATCAAACCGGCATTAGGAAACAGACTTAGAAACCAGAGTACGTGTTACAATTGCAACTTGTTCCATTTGTGTTCTTTGAACAGACGTCTCTCCACGTGTATATTTTGGAGAGATTTCTGTGTGTGGAAGCCGTGCTTCAAGTAGCTTGTTTGGAACACAAAGTTTCTTTTCACTTGGAAACTGCATTACATACATTATATGGGCTGGTACAATCTCCAACTCTGCATTACACTGAAAACTGCAGGAACTTCAAACTGGCACTAGGAAACAGCCTGATAAACCAGAGTATTTGATTCCCCTGCAACCTGGTCCATTTGTTCTAGTTGAAAGTACGTCTCTCCACATGTTCTTTTCTGAGAGAAAATTGTTTTTGAAAGTCGTCCTTCACCTAGCTTGATGGGAACAGAAAGTATCTCTTCAGTTGGAAACTGCACTACATACATATATATGGGGAGGTATTATATCCAAATCGGTTTTACAGTGAAAACTGTAGGAACTTCCTACAGGCACTAGGAAACAGACTGAGAAACCTGTGTAAGTGTTTCCCCTGCAAAACTTTCCCTTTGAGCTAGTTGAACGAACGTCTTTCCACATGCTCATTTCGGAGAGAAATGTGAGTGTGAAAGCCGTCCTTCACCTTACTTGTTGGGAACACAAGTTTCTTATCAGCTGGAATGTGCACTACGTACATATATATGGGGATGTAATGCACCACCTCGGGTTTTCAGTGAAAACTGCAGGAACAAGAAACGGGCATTAGGAAACAGACTGAGAATCCAGAAGAAGTGTTTGTCCTGCGACGCTTTTCCATTGTGCTAGTTGATCGAACGTCTATCTACATGCTCAGTTCCGACAGATAATTGTGTGTTAAAGGCGTGCTTCACCTAGCTTGTTGGGAACACAAAGATTCTTTTCAGTTGGAATCTGCACAACATACATATATATAGGGAGGTACTAGCTCCAAATCTGGTTTACAGTGAAATCTGCAGAAACTTCTAAACTGCCCTAGGAAGAGAGAGAGAAAACAAAGTAAGTGTTTCTTCTGCAACCCGTTCCCCTGGTGCTTGTTGAACGAACGTCTCTCCACGTGCTCATTTCTGTGAGATATGTGTGTGTGAAAGACTTCCTTCAACTAGCTTGTTGGGAACACAGAGATTCTATTCAGTTGGGCACTGAACTACATACATATATATGGGGAGGTACAAGCTCCAACTGGGTTTTACAGTGATAACTGCAGGAACTTCAAAACGGCACTAGGAAACAGACTGAGAAACCAGAAGAATTATTACCCCTACATACAGTTCCCATTGTGCTAGTTGAAAGAACGTCTCTCTACATACTCAGGTCTGACAGAAAAGTGTGTGTTAAAGGCGTGCTTCACCTTGCTTATTGGGAAAACAAATATTCTTTTCATTTGGAATCTGCACTACATACATATATATAGGGAGGCACTAGCTCCAACTCGTGTTTACAGTGAGAACTGCAGGAACTTCAAACCGGCACTAGGAAACAGAGTGAGAAACAAGAGTAATGGTTTCTCCTGCAAACCGTTCCATTTGTGCTAGTTGAACGATCGTCTCTCTACCTTCTCACTTCTGAGAGATAAGTGTGAGTGAAAGCAGTTCTTCACTTAGCTTGATGGGAACACATAGTTTCTTTTTATTTGAAAACTGCACTACACACATATATATGGGGATGTACAAGCTCCAACTCGGTTTTACAGTGAAAACTGCAGGAACATCAACCGGTACTTGGAAACAGACTGAGAAACCTGTTTAAGTGTTTCTCCTGCAACCCGAACCATTTGAGCTAGTTGAACAAACGTCTCTCCACATGCTCAGTTCTTAGAGATATGTCTGTGTGAAAGCCGTACTTCACCTAGCTTGTTGGGAAAACATAGATTCTTTTCAGTTGGAAAGTGCACTACATTCATATATATGGGGAGGTACCACCTCGAACTCGGGTATAAATTTAAAACTGTAGGAACTTCAAACAGGCACTAGGAAACAGACTGAGAATCCAGAGTATGTATTGCTCCTGCAAACAGTTCCCCTTGTTCTATTTGAACGAAAGTCTCTCAAAATGCTTAGTTCTGAGAGAAAATTGTGTCTGAACGCCGCACTTAAACTTACTTGTTGGGAACCCAAGATTCTTTTCAGCTGCATAGGGCATAACTTACATATATATGGTGAGGTACTAGCTCCAACAAGGTTTTACTGTGAAAACTGCAGGAACTTCAAACCAGCACTAGGAACAGAGAGAGAAACCAGGGTAAGGGTTTCTCCTGCAAACCATTCCCCTTGTGCTTGTTGAGCAAACGTCCCTCCACATGCTGAGTTCTGAGGGATATATGTGTGTCGAAAGACTTCCTTCACCTAGCTTGTTGGGAACACAGATTTTCTATTCGGTTGGAAACTGCACTACATACATATATATGGGGATGTACTAGCTACAACTCGGGGTTAAATTGAAAAATGTAGGAACTTCAAACTGGCACTAGGAAACAGACTGAGATACCAGAGTAAATGATGCTCCTGCAACCAGTTCCCCTTGTGCTATTTGAACGAACTTCTCTCCACATGCTCATTTCGGAGAGATAAGTGTGTGTGAAAGCCGTACTTTACCTAGCTTTTATTTAACACAAGGTTTCTTTTCCGTTGGATTCTGCACTGCATACATATATAAAGGGAGGTACTAGCTACATCTCGGGTTTAAGGTGAAATCTGCAGGAACATCAAACAGGCATAAGGAAAAAGACTGAGAAACAAGAGTATGTTTAATAAATGCAACTTTTTCCCGTTGTGTTCGTTGAACGAACGTCTCTCCACATGCTTATTTCGGAGAGATAATTGTGTATGGAAGCCGTGCTTCACCTATCTTCTTGGGGAACACAAAGATTCTTTACAGTTGGAGTCTGCACTACATACATATATATGGGCTGGTACAAGGTCCAACTCGGTATTACACTGAAAACTGCAGGAACTTCAAAACGGCACTAGGAAACACAGTGAGATTCCAGAGTAACAGTTTCCCCTGCACCCAGGTCCCCTTGTGCTAATTGAACGAATATCTCTCCACATGCTCATTTCTGTGAGATACGTGTGTGTGAAAGCCGTACTTCAACTAACTTGTTGGGAACACAAAGTTTCATTAAAGTTGGAAACTGCACTACATACATATATATGGGTAAGTACTAGCTCCAACTGTGATTTACAGTGAAAACAGCAGGAACTTCAAACCGGAACTAGGACACAGACTTAGATACCAGAATAAGTGTTACACCTGCAACGCGTTACCATTTTGCTAGTTGAAAGAACGTCTCTCTATGTACTCAGGTCTGACAGATAAGTGTGCTTTAAAGGCGTGCTTCAACTAGCTTGTTGGGAAAATAAAGTTTCTTTTCATTTCTAATCAACAGTACATACTTATATGAGGGGAGGTACTAGCTACATCTCGGGTTTACGGTGAAATCTGCAGGAACATCAAACAGGCATTAGGAAAACGACTGAGAAACCAGAGTATGTGTTACAAATGCAAATTTTTCCAGTTGTGTTCGTTGAACGAACGTCTCTCCACATGCTCATTTCAAAGAGATAACTGTGTGTGGAATCCTTGCTTCACTTATCTTGTTGGGAACACAAAATTTCTTTTCATTTGGAAACTGCACTACAAACATATATATGGGCAGGTACAAGCTTAAACTCGATATTACACGGAAAACTGCAGGAATTTTAAACCGGAACTAGGAAATAGCCTGAGAAACCAGAGTAAGTTTTCCCTTGAAACCCGTTCCATTTTTACTAGTTGAACGAACGTCTCTCAACATGCTCAGTTCTGAGTGATAAGTGTGTGTGAAAGCCGTCCTTCAACTTACTTGTTGAGAACACAAGTTTCTTTTCAGCTGCAAAGTGCATTACATACATATGTATGATGAGGTACAAGCTCCAACTCGGTTTTTCAGTGAAAACTGCAAGAAATTCATCCCTGCACTAGGAAACAGACTGAAAATCCAGAGTAATTGTTTCCCCTGAATACCGTTCCCCTTGTGCTAGTTGAAAGAAAGTCTCTGCACATGCACAGTTCTGAGACATAATGGTGTGTGAAAGCTGTTCTTCACCTAGCTTGTTGGGAAAACAAAGTATATTTCAGTTGGAAACTGCACTGCATACAGATATGGGGAGGTAATACCTACATCTTGCGGTTACGGCGAAAACTGCAGGAACATCAAACCGGCGTTAGGAAACAAATACAAAAACCAGAGTACGTGTTAAAACTGCAAGCTTTTCCCTTTGTGTTCGTTGAACGAACGTCTCTCCACATACTCATTTCTGAGGGACAACTGTGTGTGCAAGCCGTGCTTCACCTATCTTGTTGGGAACACAAAGTTTCTTTTCAGTTGGTATCTGCACTACATAAATATATATAGGGAGGTACAAGTTCCCAATCGTGTTTACAGTGAAAACTGCAGGAAATTCAAACCGGCACTAGGAAACACAGTGAGAAACCAGAGTAACAGTTTCTCATGCAAACGGTTCCCCTTGTGTTAGTTGAAAGAACGTCTCTCTACATACTCAGGTCTGACAGAAAAGTGAGTGTTAAAGGCGTTTTGCACCTTGCTTAATTTGAAAACAAAATTTCTTTTACTTTCCAATCTGCACTACATACATATATATTGGTAGGTACTAGCTCCAACTTTGGTTTACAATGAAAACTGCAGGAATTTCAAACGGGCACTAGGAACAGAGAGAGAATCAAGAGTAAGTGTTTATCCTGCAACCCGTTCCACTTGTGCTAGTTGAACGAACGTCTCTCTTCATGCTCAGTTCTAAGAGATAAGTGTTTGTGAATGCCGTCTTTCAGTAGCTTGTTGGGAACATATGGATTCTTTTCAGTTGGAAAGTGCACTTCTTTCAAATATATGGGGAGGTACTAGCTCCAACTCGGGTTTAAATTGAAAACTGTAGGAACATCAAACCGGCACTAGTAAACAGACTGAGATAGCAGAGTAAATGTTGCACTAGCAACCAGTTCCCCTTCTGCTATTTTTACGAACTTCTCTCCACATGCTCATTTCGGAGAGATAACTGTGTGTGGAATCCTTGCTTCATTTATCTTGTTGGGAACACAAAATTTCTTTTCAATTGGAAACTGCACTACATACATATATATGGGCTGGTACAAGCTCCAACTCGTTATTACACTGAAAACTGCAGGAACTTGAAACCGGCACTAGGAAACAGACTGAGAAACCAGAGGAATTTTTTCTCCTGTATCCCGTTCCGTTTGGATAGTTGAAAGAACTTCCCTCCACATGCTTAGTTCTGAGTGATAAGTGGGAGTGGAAGCCGTAATTCACCTAGCTTGTTGGGAAAATATAGTTTCTTTTCAGTTGGAAAGTGCACTACAATCATATATATGGGGAGGTACCAGCTCGAACTCGGGTTAAAATTGAAAACTGTAGGAACTTCAAACAGGCACTTGGAAACAGACTGAGAAGCCAGAGTAAGTGTTGCTCCTCCATCAAGTTCCCCTTTTTTATTTGAACGAAAATCTCTCAACATGCTTAGTTCTGAGAGAAAATTTTGTGCGAAAGCCGTCCTTTTCCTAGCGTGTAGGGAAAACAAGGTTTCTTTTCAGTTGGCATCTGCACTGCATACATATATATATAAGGTACTAGCTCCATCAGGAGTTTACGGTGAAAATTGCAGGAAATTCAAACAGGCACTAGAAAACCGACTGAGAAACCAGAGTAATTGTTGCTCATGCAAAACTTTCCCTTTCTGCTATTTAAACGAACGTTTCTCCACATGCTCAGTTCTGAGGGATAAGTGTGTGTGAAAGCCGTCTTCACCTAGCTCTCAGGGAACACAGACTTTCCTTTCAGTAGGAAATTGCAATTCATTCATTTACATGGGGATGTAGTAGCTCCAACTCGGGATGAAAGTAAAATCTTTACGAACTTCAAACCGGCACTAGGAAAAAGAATGAGAAACCAGAGTAAGTGTTGCCCTGCAAACCGTTCCACTTGTGCTATTTGAATGTACGTCAGGCCACATGCTCAGTTTAGAGAGATATGTGAGTGTGAAAGCCGTCTTTCACCTAGCTTGTTGGGAACACAAAGTTTCTTTTAAGTTGGAAATTGCAGTACATAAACTTATAAGAGGATGGAATACCTCCAACTCGTTTTAAAACTAAAAACTGTAGGAACTTCAAACCGGCACTAGGAAGTACACTTAGAAACCAGAATAATTGTTGCAACTGCTAACAGTTACCCTAGTGCAATTGGAACGAAAGATTCTTCACATGTTCAATTCAGAGATATAATTGTGTGTGAAAGCCGTCCTTCAAATAGCTTGTTGGGAACACATTGTTTCTTTCAGTTGGAATCTGCAGTACATACATAAATATGTGGAGGTACTAGCTACATCTCCTCTTTACGGTGAAAGCTGCAAGAATATCAAACTGGAATTAGGAAACTGAGAAACCATTGTACGTGTTGCAACTGTAAAATTTCCCTTTGTGTTCATTGAACGAACGTCTCTCCACATGCTCATTTTGGAGAGATAAATGTGTATGGAAGCCGTGCTTCAAATATCTTGTTGGGAACACAAAGTTTCTTTACAGTTGGGATCTTCACTACATACATATATATGGGCTGGTACAAGCTCCAACTCGGTATTACACTGAAAAATGCAGGAATTTGAAACTGGCACTAGGAAACAGACTGAGAAACCAGAGGAATTTTTTTCTCTTACATCCCTTTCCATTTGTGCTAGTTGAAAGAACTTCTCCCACATGCTCAGTTCTGAGGGATAAGTGAGTGTGAAATCCGTACTTCAAATAGCTTATTGGGAAAATATATTTTCTTTCCAGTTGGAAAGTGCACTACATTCACATATATGGGGAGGTACCAGCTCAAACTCGGGTTAAAATTGAAAACTGTAGGAACTTCAAACAGGCAGTAGGAAACAGACTGAGAACCCAGAGTAAGTGTTGTACCTGCAACAAATTCCCCTTTTTCTATTTGAAGGAAAGTCTCTCATCATGCTTATTTCTGAGAGGAAAGTGTGTGTGAAAGCCGTACTTTACCTAGCTTGTAGGGAAAACAAGGTTTCCTTTCAGTTGGCATCTGCAGTGCATACAATATAAGGGAGGTACAAGCTCCATCTAGATTTTACGTTGAAAATTTCAGGAAATTCAAACAGGCAATAGAAAACAGACTGAGAAACCAGAGTAAGTTTTGCTCATGCAAAATTTCCCCTTCTGCTATTTAAACGAACTTTTCTCCACATGCTCAGTTCTGAGAGATAAGTGTGTGTGATAGCCGTCCTTCACCTTAGCATCTAGGGAACACAGACTTTCCTTTCAGTAGGAAATTGCACTTCATTTATTTATATGGGGAGGTAGTAGCTCCAACTCGGTTTCAAAGTAAAAACTGTACGAACTTCATACCGGCACTAAGAAACAGACTAAGAAACCGGAGTAAGTGTTACTCTTACAACCCGTTCCACTTGGGCTATTTGGACGAAAGTCTCTCCACATGCTCAGTTCAGATGATATGTGAGTGTGAAAGCCGTCTTTCACCAAGCTTGATCGGAACACAAAGATTCTTTTCAGTTGTAAATTGCACTACATACACTTATATTAGGAGGGTACTAAATCCAACTCGGTTTTAATCTAAAAACTGTAGGAATTTCAAACCGGCACTAGGAAGCACGCTTTGAAACCAGAGTAAGTGTTGCAACTGCAACTCGTTACCCTAGTGCTATTGGAACGAAAGCCTCTTCACATGCTCTGTTCTGAGTTATATGTGTGTGTGAAAGCCGTCCTTCACCTAGCTTGTTGGGAACACATTGTTTCTTTGAGTTGGAACCTGCAGTACATACATATATATGTGGAGGTACTAGCTACATTTCCTGTTTACGGTGAAAGCTGCAAGAACATCAAACAGGCATTAGGAAACAGACTGAGAAACCAGAGTACGTGTTAAAATATATGCGGTTCCCTTAGTGTTCGTTGAACGTACGTCTCTCCACATGCTCATTTTAAAAAGATAACTCTGTGTGGAATCCTTGCTTCACTTATCTTGTTGGGAACACAAAATTTCTTTTCATTTGGTAACTGCACTACATACATATATATATGGGCAGGTACAAGCTTAATCTCGGTATTACACGGAAAACTGCAGGAAATTCAAACCGGCACTAGGAAACAGACTGAGAAACCAGAGGAATTTTTTCTCCTGCATCCCGTTCCATTTGTGCTAGTTGAACGAACGTCTCTCCACATGCTCAGTTCTGAGTGACAAGTGTGTGTGAAAGCCGTCCTTCAAATTACTTGTTCAGAACACAAATTTCTTTTCAGCTGCAAAATGCATTACATACATATGTATGATGAGGTAGTAGCTCCAACTCGGTTTTTCAGTGAAAACTGCAAGAAATTCATCCCTGCACTAGGAAACAGACTGAAAATCCAGAGTAATTGTTTCCCTTGAATACCGTTCCCCTTGTGCTAGTTGAAAGAAAGTCTCTGCACATGCACAGTTCTGAGACATAATGGTGTGTGAAAGCTGTTCTTCACGTAGCTTGTTGGGAAAACAAAGTACCTTTTCAGTTGGAAACTGAACTGCATACAGATATGGGGAGGTAATACCTACATCTTGCGGTTACGGTGAAAACTGCAGGAACATCAAACCGGCGTTAGGAAACAAATAGAAAAACCAGAGTACGTGTTACAACTGCAAGCTTTTCCCTTTGTGTTCGTTGAACGAACGACTCTCCACATGCTCATTTCTGAGGGACAATTGTGTGTGGAAGCCGTGCTTCAACTATCTTGTTGGGAACACAAAGTTTCTTTTCAGTTGGAATCTGCACTACATACATATATATAGGGAGGTACAAGTTCCCAATCGTGTTTACAGTGAAAACTGCAGGAACTTCAAAGCGGCACTAGGAAACACAGTGAGAAACCAGAGTAAGAGTTTCGCATGCAAACCGTTCCCCTTTTGTTAGTTGAAATAACGTCTCTCTACATACTCAGGTCTGACAGAAAAGTGAGTGTTAAAGGCGTTTTGCACCTTGCTTATATTGAAAACAAAATTTCTTTTAATTTCCAATCTGCACTACATACATATATATAGGGAGATACAAGCTCCAACATGCCTTTACAATGAAAACTGCAGGAATTTCAAACCGGCACTAGGAAAAGAGAGAGAAACCAGAGTAAGTGTTTATCCTGCAACTCGTTCCACTTGTGCTAGTTGAACGAACGTCTCGCTTCATGCTCAGTTCTAAGAAATAACTGTTTGTGAATACCCTCCTTCAGTAGCTTGTTTGGAACATATAGTTTCTTTTTAGTTGGAAAGTGCACTTCTTTCAAATTTATGGGGAGGTACTAGCTCCAACTCGGGTTTAAATTGAAAACTGTAGGAACATCAAACTGGCACTAGGAAACAGACTGAGATACCAGAGTTAATGTTGCTCCAGCAAACAGTTCCCCTTGTGCTATTTGAACGAAATTCTCTCCACATGCTCATTTCGGAGAGATAACTGTGTGTGGAATCCTTGCTTCACTTATCTTGTTGGGAACACACAATTTCTTTTCATTTGGAAAATGCACTACATACATATATATGGACTGGTACAATCTCCAACTCGGTATTACACTGAAAAATGTAGGAACTTGAAACCGGACCTAGGAAACAGACTGAAAATCCAGAGGAATTTTTTCTCCTGCATCCCATTCCGTTTGTGCTACTATAAAGAACGTCCCTCCACATGCTCAGTTCTCAGTGAAATGTGAGTGTGAAAGCCGTACTTCACCTAGCTGGTTGGGAAAATATAGTTTCTTTTCAGTTTGAAAGTGCACTACATTCATATATATGGGGAGGTACCAGCTCGAACTCGGGTTAAAATTGAAAACTGTAGGAACTTCAAACAGGCACTAGGAAACAGACTGAAAAGCCAGAGTATGTGTTGCTCCTGCAACAAGTTCCCCTTTTTCTATTTGAACGAAAGTCTCTCAACATGCTTAGTTCTGAGAGGAAAGTGTGTGTGAAAGCCGTACTTTCCCTAGCGTGTAGGGAAAACAAGTTTTCCTTTCAGTTGGTATCTGTATTTCATACATATATATGGGACATACTACTCCATCTAGAGTTTTCGGTGAAAATTGCAGGAAATTTAAACAGGCACTAGAAAACCAACTGAGAAACCAGAGTAAGTGTTGCTCATGCAAAACTTTCCCCTTCTGCTATTTAAATGAACGTTTCTAAACATGCTCAGTTCTGAGAGATAAGTGTGTGTGAAAGCCATCCTTCAACTAGCTTCTAGGGAACACAGACTTTCCTTTCAGTAGGTAATTTCACTTCATTTATTTATATGGGGAGGTAGTAGCTCCAACTCGGTTTCAAAGTAAAAACTGTACGAACTTCAAACCGGCACTAGGAAACAGACTGATAAACCAGAGTATGTGTTGCTCTTGCAACCCGTTCCACTTGGACTATTTGGACGAAATTTTCTCCACATGCTCAGTTCAGAGAGATATGTGAGTGTGAAAGCCGTCTTTCACCTAGCTTGTTCGGAACACAAAGATTCTTTTCAGTTGTTAATTGCACTACGTACAATTATATTAGGAGGTACAACATCCAACTCGGTTTTAATCTAAAAACTGTAGGAAATTCAAACTGGCACTAGGAAGCACGCTTAGAAACCAGAGTAATTATTGCAACTGCAACTCGTTACCCTAGTGCTATTGGAACGAAAGCCTCTTCACATGTTCAGTTCAGAGATATAATTGTGTGTGCAAGCCGTCCTTCACCTAGCTTCTTGGGAACACATTGTTTCTTTCAGTTGGAATCTGCAGTACATACATATATATGTGGAGGTACTAGCTACATTTCCTGTTTACGGTGAAAGCTGCAAGAACATCAAACCGGCATTAGGAAACAGACTGAGAAACCAGAGTACATGCTACAAATGTATCATGTTCCCTTTGGGTTCGTTGAACGGACGTCTCTCCACATGCTCATTTCGGAGAGGTAAATGTGTATTGAAGCCGTGCTTCACCTAACTTGTTGGGAACACAAAGTCTCTTTACAGTTGGAATCTGCACTACATACATATATATGGGCTGGTACAATCTCCAACTCGGTATTACACTGAAAACTGCAGGAACTTCAAAACGGCACTGGGAAACACAGTGAGAATCCAGAGCAACAGTTTCCCCTGCACCCGGGTCCCCTTGTGCTATTTGAACGAATGTCTCTCCACATGCTCATTTCTGAGAGATACGTGTGTGTGAAAGCCGTACTTCACCTAACTTGTTGGGAACACAAAGTTTCATTTAAGTTGGAAACTGCACTACATAAATATATATAGGTAGGTACTAGCTCCAACTGTGTTTTACAGTGAAAACTGCAGGAACTTCAAACCGGAACTAGGACACAGACTTAGATACCAGAAAAAGTGTTACACCTGCAACGCGTTACAATTTTGCTAGTTGAAAGAATGTCTCTCTACGTACTCATGTCTGACAGATAAGTGGGTCTTAAAGGCGTGCTTCAACTAGCTTGTTGGGAAAATAAAGTTTCTTTTCATTTCTAATTTACACTACACACTTGTATAAGGGGAGGTACTAGCTACATCTCGGGTTTACGGTGAAACCTGCAGGAACATCAAACAGGCATTAGGAAAAAGACTGAGAAACCAGAGTATGTGTTACAAATGCAAATTTTTCAAGTTTTGTTCGTTGAACGAAAGTCTCTCCACATGCTCATTTCAAAGAGATAACTGTGTGTGGAATTCTGGCTTCAATTATTTTGTTGGGATCACAAAATTTCTTTTCATTTGGAAACTGCACTACATACATATATATGGGCAGGTACAAGCTTAATCTCGGTATTACACGGAAAAATTCAGGAAATTCAATCCGGCACTAGGAAATAGACTGAGAAACCAGAGTAATGTTTTCTCTTGCAACTCGTTCCATTTTTGCTAGTTGAACGAACGTCTCTCCACATGCTCAGTTCTGAGTGATAAGTGTGTGTGAAAGCAGTCCTTCAACTTACTTGTTGAGAACACAAGTTTCTTTTCAGCTTCAAAGTGCATTACATACATATTTATGATGAGGTACTAGCTCCAACTCGGTTTTTCAGTGAAAACTGCAAGAAATTCATCCCTGCACTAGGAAACAGACTGAAAATCCAGAGTAATTGTTTCCCCTGAATACCGTTCCCCTTGTGCTAGTTGAAAGAAAGTCTCTGCACATGCACAGTTCTGAGACATAATGGTGTGTGAAAGCTGTTCTTCACCTAGCTTGTTGGGAAAACAAAGTATCTTTTAGGTTGGAAACTGCACTGTATAAAGATATGGGGAGGTAATACCTACATCTTTGGGTTACGGTGGAAACTGCAGGAACATCAATCCGGCGTTAGGAAACAAAAAGAAAAACCAGAGTACGTGTTACAACTGCAAGCTTTTCCCTTTGTTTTAGTTGAACGAACGACTCTCCACATGCTCATTTCTGAGGGACAACTGTGTGTGGAAGCCATGCTTCACCTATCTTGTTGGGAACACAGTTTCTTTTCAGTTGGAATCTGCAGTACATACATATATATAGGGAGGTACAAGTTCCCAATCGTGTTTACAGTGAAAACTGCAGGAAATTCAAAGTGGCACTAGGAAACACAGTGAGAACCCAGAGTAAGAGTTCCCATGCAAACCGTTCCCCTTGTGTTAGTTGAAATAACGTCTCTCTACATACTCAGGTCTGACAGAAATGTGAGTGTTAAAGGCGTTTTGCACCTTGCTTATTTTGAAAACAAAATTTCTTTTAATTTCCAATATGCACTACATACATATATATAGGGAGGTACTAGCTCCAACTTTGGTTTACAATGAAAACTGCAGGAATTTCAAACGGGCACTAGGAACAGAGAGAGAAACCAGAGTAAGTGTTTATCCTGCAACTCGTTCCACTTGTGCTAGTTGAACGAACGTCTCTCTTCATGCTCAGTTCTAAGAGATAAGTGTTTGTGAATGACGTCCTTCAGTAGCTTGTTGGGAACTTATAGTTTCTTTTCGGTTGGAAAGTGCACTTCTTTCAAATATATGGGGAGGTACTAGCTCCAACTCGGGTTTAAATTGAAAACTGTAGGAACATCAAACCGGCACTAGGAAACAGACTGAGATACCAAAGTAAATGTTGCTCCAGCAAACATTTCCCTTGTGCTATATGAACGAAGTTCTCTCCACATGCTCATTTCGGAGAGATAACTGTGTGTGGAATCCTTGCTTCACTTATCTTGTTGGGAACACAAAATTTCTTTTCATTTGGAAACTGCACTACATACATATATAAGGGCTGGTACAAGCTCCAACTCGGTATTACACTGAAAAATGTAGGAACTTGAAACCGGCACTAGGAAACAGACTGAAAAACCAGAGGAATTTTTTCTCCTGCATCCCGTTCCATTTGTGCTACTTGAAAGAACGTCCCTCCACATGCTCAGTTCTCAGTGAAAAGTGAGTGTGAAAGCCGTACTTCACCGAACTTGTTGGGAAAATATAGTTTCTTTTCAGTTGGAAAGTGCACTACATTCATATACATGGGGAGGTACCAGCTCGTACTCGGGTTAAAATTGAAAACTGTAGGAACTTCAAACAGGCACTGGGAAACAGACTGAGAAGCCAGAGTAAGTGTTGCTCCTGCAACAAGTTCCCATTTTTCTACTTGAACGAAAGTCTCTCAACATGCTTAGTTCTGAGAGAAAAGTGTGTGTGAAAGCCGTACTTTTCCTAGCGTGTAGGGAAAACAAGGTTTCATTTCAGTTGGTATCTATACTTCATACATATACATGGGACGTACTACTCCATCTAGAGTTTTCGGTGAAAATTGCAGGGAATTCAAACAGGCAGTAGAAAACCAACAGAGAAACCAGAGTAAGTGTTGCTCATGCAAAACTTTCCCCTTCTGCTATTTAAATGAAAGTTTCTCCACATGCTCAGTTCTGAGAGATAAGTGGGTGTGGAAGCCGTCTTTAACCTAGCTTGTTCGGAACACAAAGATTCTTTTCAGTTGTAAATTGCACTACATACACTTATATTAGTAGGTACTACATCCAACTCGGTTTTAATCTAAAAACTGTAGGAATATCAAACCGGCACTAGGAAGCACGCTTAGAAAGCAGAGTAAGTGTTGCAACTGCAACTCGTTACCCCAGTATTATTGGAACGAAAGCCTCTTCACATGTTCAGTTCAGAGATATAAGTGTGTGTGAAAGCCGTCCTTCACCTAGCTTGTTGGGAACACATTGTTTCTTTCAGTTGGAATCTGCAGTACATACATATATATGTGGAGGTACTAGCTACATTTCCTGTTTACGGTGAAAGCTGCAAGAACATCAAACCGGCATTAGGAAACAGACTGAGAAACCAGAGTACATGTTACAAATGTATCCTGTTCCCTTTGTGTTCGTTGAACGGACGTCTCTCCACATGCTCAGTTCGGAGATATAACTGTGTATGGGAGCCGT
The DNA here is from genome assembly GCF_009834535.1 of Camelus ferus. Classification (NCBI taxonomy): domain Eukaryota; kingdom Metazoa; phylum Chordata; class Mammalia; order Artiodactyla; family Camelidae; genus Camelus; species Camelus ferus. Next base: position 1,438,824 of record NC_045732.1, read on the forward strand.
GCTTCACTTATATTGTTGGGAACACAAAGTTTCTTTACAGTTGGAATCTGCACTACATACATATATATGGGTTGGTTCAAGCTCCAACTCGGTATTAAACTGAAAACTGCAGGAACATCAAAACTGGACTGGGAAACACAGTGAGAATCCAGAGTAACAGTTTCACCTGACCCGGGTCCACTTGTGCTATTTGAACGAATGTCTCTCCACATGCTCATTTCTGAGCAATACATGTGTGTGAAAGCCGTACTTCTCCTAACTTGTTGGGAACACAAAGTTTCATTTAAGTTGGAAACTGCACTACATACATATATATAGGTAGATACTAGCTCCAACTGTGTTTTACAGTGAAAACTGCAGGAAGTTCAAACCGGAACTAGGACACAGACTTAAATACCAGAAAAAGTGTTACCCCTGCAACGCGTTACCATTTTGCTAGTTGAAAGAACGTCTCTCTACGTACTCAGGTCTGACAGATAAGTGTGTCTTAAAGGCGTGCTTCAACTAGCTTGTTGGGAAAATAAAGTTTCTTTTCATTTCTAATTTACACTTCATAGTTATATAAGGGGAGGTACTAGCTACATCTCGGATTTACGGTGAAATCTGCAGGAATATCAAACAGACATTAGGAAAAAGACTGAGAAACCAGAGTATGTGTTACAAATGCAAATTTTTCAAGTTGTGTTCGTTGAACGAACGTCTCTCCACATGCTCATTTCAAAGAGATAACTGTGTGTGGAATCCTGGCTTCACTTATCTTGTTGGGAACACAAAATTTCTTTTCATTTGGAAACTGCACTACATACATATATATGGGCAGGTACAAGCTTAACCTCGGTATTGCACGGAAAACTGCAGGAACTTCAAACTGGCACTAGGAAATAGCCTGAGAAACCAGAGTAATGTTTTCTCTTGCAACTCGTTCCATTTTTGCTAGTTGAACGAACGTCCCTCCACATGCTCAGTTCTGAGTGATAAGTGTGTGTAAAAGCAGTCCTTCAACTTACTTGTTGAGAACACAAGTTTCTTTTCAGCTGCAAAGTGCATTACATACATATGTATGATGAGGTACTAGCTCCAACACGGTTTTTCAGTGAAAACTGCAAGAAATTCATCCCTGCACTAGGAAACAGACTGATAATTCAGAGTAATTGTTTCCCCTGAATACCGTTCCCCTTGTGCTAGTTGAAAGAAAGTCTCTGCACATGCACAGTTCTGAGACATAATGGTGTGTGAAAGCTGTTCTTCACCTAGCTTGTTGGGAAAACAAAGTATCTTTTCAGTTGGAAACTGCACTGCATACAGATATGGGGAGGTAATACTTACATATTGCGGTTACGGTGAAAACTGCAGGAACATCAAACCGGCGTTAGGAAACAAAAAGAAAAATCAGAGTTCGTGTTACAACTGCAAGATTTTCCCTTTGTGTTCGTTGAACCAACGACTCTCCACATGCTCATTTCTGAGGGACAACTGTGTGTGGAAGCCGTGCTTCAACTCTCTTGTTGGGAACACAAAGTTTCTTTTCAGTTGGAATCTGCACTACATACATATATATAGGGAGGTACAAGTTCCCAATCGTGTTTACAGTGAAAACTGCAGGAAATTCAAAGCGGCACTAGGAAACACAGTGAGAACCCAGAGTAAGAGTTCCCATGCAAACCGTTCCCCTTGTTTTAGTTGAAATAACGTCTCTCTACATACTCAGGTGTGACAGAAAAGTGAGTGTTAAAGGCGTTTTGCACCTTGCTTATTTTGAAAACAAAATTTCTTTTAATTTCCAATATGCACTACATACATATATATAGGGAGGTACTAGCTCCAACTTTGGTTTACAATGAAAACTGCAGGAATTTCAAACGGACACTAGGAACAGAGAGAGAAACCAGAGTAAGTGTTTATCCTGCAACTCGTTCCACTTGTGCTAGTTGAACGAACGTCTCTCTTCATGCTCAGTTCTAAGAGATAAGTGTTTGTGAATGCCGTCCTTCAGTAGCTTGTTGGGAACTTATAGTTTCTTTTCGGTTGGAAAATTGCACTTCTTTCAAATATATGGGGAGGTACTAGCTCCAACTCGGGTTTAAATTGAAAACTATAGGAACATCAAACCGGCACTAGGAAACAGACTGAGATACCAAAGTAAATGTTGCACCAGCAACCAGTTCCCCTTCTGCTATTTGTACGAACTTCTCTCCACATGCTCTTTTCGGAGAGATAACTGTGTGTGGAATCCTTGCTTCACTTATCTTGTTGGGAACACAAAATTTCTTTTCATTTGGAAACTGCACTACATACATATATATGGGCTGTTACAAGCTCCAACTCGTTGTTACACTGAAAACTGCAGGAACTTGAAACCGGCACTAGGAAACAGACTGAGAAACCAGAGGAATTTTTTCTCCTGCATCCCGTTCCATTTGGATAGTTGAAAGAACTTCCCTCCACATGCTTAGTTCTGAGTGATAAGTGGGAGTGAAAGCCGTAATTCACCTAGCTGTTTGGGAAAATATAGTTTCTTTTCAGTTGGAAAGTGCACTACAATCATATATATCGGGAGGTACCAGCTCGAACTCGGGTTAAAATTGAAAACTGTAGGAACTTCAAACAGGCACTTGGAAACAGACTGAGAAGCCAGAGTAAGTGTTGCTCCTCCATCAATTTCCCCTTTTTCTATTTGAAAGAAAATCTCTCAACATGCTTAGTTCTGAGAGAAAAATTTGTGCGAAAGCCATCCTTTTCCTAGCGTGTAGGGAAAACAAGGTTTCTTTTCAGTTGGCATCAGCACTGCATACATATATATTTAAGGTACTAGCTCCATCAGGAGTTTACGGTGAAAATTGCAGGAAATTCAAACAGGCACTAGAAAACCGACTGAGAAACCAGAGTAATTGTTGCTCATGCAAAACTTTCCCTTTCTGCTATTTAAACGAACGTTTATCCACATGCTCAGTTCTGAGGGATAAGTGTGTGTGAAAGCCGTCTTCACCTAGCTTCTAGGGAACACAGACTTTCCTTTCAGTAGGAAATTGCAATTCATTCATTTACACGGGGATGTAGTAGCTCCAACTCGGGATGAAAGTAAAATCTTTACGAACATCAAACCGGCACTAGGAAAAAGAATGAGAAACCAGAGTAAGTGTTGCCCTGCAAACCGTTCGACTTGTGATATTTGAATGTACGTCTCTCCACATGCTCAGTTTAGAGAGATATGTGAGTGTGAAAGCCGTCTTTCACCTAGCTTGTTGGGAACACAAAGTTTCTTTTAAGTTGGAAATTGCAGTACATAAACTTAAAAGAGGATGGAATACCTCCAACTCGTTTTAAAACTAAAAACTGTAGGAACTTCAAACCGGCACTAGGAAGTACACTTAGAAACCAGAATAATTGTTGCAACTGCAAACAGTTACCCTAGTGCAATTGGAACGAAAGATTCTTCAAATGTTCAGTTCAGAGATATAATTGTGTGTGAAAGCCGTCCTTCAACTAGCTTGTTGGGAACACATTGTTTCTTTCAGTTGGAATCTGCAGTACATACATAAATATGTGGAGGTACTAGCTACATCTTTTTACGGTGAAAGCTGCAAGAATATCAAACTGGAATTAGGAAACTGAGAAACCAGTGTACGTGTTGCAACTGTAAAATTTCCCTTTGTGTTCATTGAACGAACGTCTCTCCACATGCTCAATTTGGAGAGATAAATGTGTATGGAAGCCGTGCTTCACATATCTTGTTGGGAACACAAAGTTTCATTACAGTTGGTATCTTCACTACATACATATAAATGGGCTGGTACAAGCTCCAACTCGGTATTACACTGAAAACTGCAGGAAATTCAAACCGGCACTAGGTAACACAGTGAGAAACCTTAGTAAAAGTTTCCCATGCACCCGTGTCCCCTTGTACTATTTGAGCGAATGTCTCTCCACATGCTCAGTTCTGAGAGATACGTGTGTGTGAAAGACGTACTTCACCTTACTTGTTGGTAACACAAAGTTTCATTTAAGTTGAAATCTGCACGACATACATATATATGGGTAGGTACTTGCTCCAACTGTTTTTTACAGTGAAAAGTGCAGGAACTTCAAACCGGCACTAGGAAACAGCCTGATAAATCAGAGTAATTGATTCCCCTGAAACCTGGTCCATTTGTGCTAGTTGAAAGTATGTCTCTCCACATGTTCATTTCTGAGAGAAAATTGTTTTTGAAAGTCGTCGTTCACCTAGCTTGATGGGAACAGAAAGTATCTCTTCAGTTGGAAACAGCACTACATACATATATATATGGGGAGTTATTATATCCAAATCGGTTTTACAGTGAAAACTGTAGGAACTTCCTACAGGCACTAGGGAACAGACTGAGAAACCTGTGTAAGTGTTTCCCCTGCAAAACATTCCCTTTGAGCTAGTTGAATGAACGTTTATCCAAATGCTAATTTCGGAGAGAAATGTGTGTGTGAAAGCCGTCCTTCACCTTACTTGTTGGGAACACAAGTTTCTTATCAGCTGGAATGTGCACTACGTACATATATATGGGGATGTAATGCACCACCTCGGGTTTTCAGTGAAAACTGCAGGAACAAGAAACGGGCACTAGGAAACAGACTGAGAATCCAGAAGAAGTGTTTTTCCTGCGACTCTTTTCCATTCTGCTAGGTGATCGAAGGTCTATCTACATGCTCAGTTTTGACAGATAATTTTGTGTTAAAGGCTTGCTTCACCTAGCTTGTTGGGAACACAAAGATTCTTTTCAGTTGGAATCTGCACAACATACATCTATATAGGAAGGTACTAGCTCCAAATGTGGTTTACAGTGAAAACTGCAGAAACTTCTAAACTGCCCTAGGAAGAGAGAGAGAAAACAGAGTAAGTGTTTCCTCTGCAACCCGTTCCGCTTGTGTTTGTTGAACGAACGTCTCTCCACGTGCTCATTTCTGTGAGATATGTGTGTGTGAAAGACTTCCTTCAACTAGCTTGTTGGGAACACAGAGATTCTATTCAGTTGGACACTGCACTACATACATATATATGGGGAGGTACAAGCTCCAACTGGGTTTTACAGTGATAACTGCAGGAACTTCAAAACGGCACTAGGAAACAGACTGAGAAACCAGAAGAATTATTACCCCTGCAAACCGTTCCCATTGTGCTAGTTGAAAGAACTACTCTCTACATACACAGGTGTGACAGAAAAGTGAGTGTTAAAGGCGTTTTGCACCTTGCTTATTTTGAAAACAAAATTTCTTTTAATTTCCAATCTGCACTACATATATATATATGGGGAGGTACAAGTTCGATCTAGGCTTTACAATGAAAACTGCAGGAATTTCAAACAGGCACTAGGAACAGAGAGAGAAATCAGAGTAAGTGTTTATCCTGCAACCCGTTCCACTTGTGCTAGTTGAACGAACTTCTCTCTTCATGCTCAGTTCTAAGAGATAAGTCTTTGTGAATGCCGTACTTCAGTAGCTTGTTGGGAACATATAGTTTCTTTTCATTTATAAAATGCACTTCTTTCAAATATATGGGAGATATTAGCTCCAACTCGGGTTTAAATTGAAAACTGTAGGAACATCAAACCGGCACTAGGAAACAGACTGAGATAGCAGAGTAAATGTTGCTCCAGCAACCAGTTCCCCTTGTGCTATTTGTACGAAATTCTCTCCACATGCTCATTTCGGAGAGATAACTGTGTGTGGAATCCTTGCTTCACTTATCTTGTTGGGAACACAAAATTTCTTTTCATATGGAAACTGCACTATATATATATATATGGGCTGGTACAATCTCCAACACGGTATTACACTGAAAACTACAGGACCTTGAAACCGGCACTAGGAAACAGACTGAGAAACCAGAGGAATTTTTTCTCCTGCATCCCGTTCCATTTGGCTAGTTGAATGAACGTCCCTCCACATGCTCAGTTCTGAGTGATAAGTGGGTGTGAAAGCCGTACTTCACTTAGCTTGTTGGGAAAATATATTTTCAGTTCAGTTGGGAAGTGCACTACTATCATATATATGGGGAGGTACCAGCTCGAACTCGGGTTAAAATTTAAAAATGTAGGAACTTCAAACAGGCACTAGGAAACAGACTGAGAAGCCAGAGTAAGTGTTGCTCCTCCATCAAGTTCCCCTTTTTCTATTTGAAAGAAAGTCTCTCAACATGCTTAGTTCTGAGAGAAAAGTGTGTGCGAAAGCCGTCCTTTTCCTAGCATGTAGGGAAAACAAGGTTTCTTTTCAGTTGGCATCTGCACTGCATACATATATATTTAAGGTACTAGCTCCATCAGGAGTTTACGTTGAAAATTGCAGGAAATTCAAACAGGCACTAGAAAACCGACTGAGAAACCAGAGTAAGTGTTGCTCATGCATAACTTTCCCTTTCTGCTATTTAAAAGAACGTTTCTCCACATGCTCAGTTCTGAGGGATAAGTGTGTGTGAAAGCCGTCCTTCACCTAGCTTCTAGGGAACACAGACTTTCCTTTCATTAGGAAATTGCAATTCATTCATTTACATGGGGATGTAGTAGCTCCAACTCGGGATCAAAGTAAAATCTTTACGAACTTCAAAACGGCACTAGGAAAAAGACTGTGAAACCAGAGTAAGTGTTGCCCTGCAAACCGTTCGACTTGTGATATTTGAATGAACGTCTCTCCACATGCTCAGTTTAGAGGGATATGTGAGTGTCAAAGCCGTCTTTCACCTAGCTTGTTGGGAACACAAAGTTTCTTTTCAGTTGGAAATTGCACTACATAAACTTATATGAGGATGTAATACCTCCAACTCGTTTTAGAACTTAAAATTTTAGGAACTTCAAACCGGCACTAGGAAGTACACTTAGAAACCTGAGTAAGTGTTGCAACTGCAAACATTTACCCTAGTGCAATTGGAACGAAAGCCTGTTCACATGTTCAGTTCAGAGGTATAATTGTGTGTGCAAGCCGTCCTTCACCTAGCTTCTTGGGAACACATTGTTTCTTTCAGTTGGAATCTGCAGTACATACATATATATGTGGAGGAACTAACTACATCTCCTGTTTACGGTGAAAGTTGCAAGAATATCAAACTGGCATTAGGAAACTGAGAAACTAGGGTACGTGTTACAAATGTAAAATTTCCCTTTGTGTTCGTTGAAAGAACGTCTCTCCACATGCTCATTTCGGAGAGATAAATGTGTATGGAAGCCGTGCTTCACCTGTCTTGTTGGGAACACAAAGTTTCATTACAGTTGGGATCTTCAATACATTCATATATATGGGCTGGTACAAGCTTCAACACGGTATTACACTGAAAACTGCAGGAACTTGAAACTCGCACTAGGAAACAGACTGAGAAACCAGAGGAATTTTTTTCTCCTGCATCCCTTTCCATTTGTGCTAGTTGAAAGAACTTTTCTCCCCATGTTCAGTTCTGAGTGATAAGTGAGTGTGAAAGCCGTACTTCACCTAGCTTGTTGGGAAAATATAGTTTCTCTTCAGTTGGAAATTACACTACATTCAAATATATGGGGAGGTACCAGCTCCAACTCGGGTTAAAATTGAAAACTGTAGGAACTTCAAACAGGCACTAGTAAACAGACTGAGAAGCCAGAGTAAGTGTTGCTTTTGCAACCAGTTCCACTTGGGCTATTTAGACGAAAGTCTCTCCACATGCTCAATTCAGAGAGATATGTGAGTGTGAAAGCCGTCTTTCTCCTAGCTTGTTTGGAACACAAATATTCTTTTCAGTTGTAAATTGCACTACATATAATTATATGAGGAGGTAATACCTCCAACTCGTTTTTAAACTATAAACTGTACGAACTTTAAAGCGGCACTAGAAAACAGACTGAGAAACCAGAGAAACTGTTGCTCATGCAAAACTTTCCCCTTCTGCTATTTAAACGAACTTTTCTAAATATGCTCAGTTCTGAGAGATAAGTGTGTGTGAAAGCCGTCCTTCACCTAGCTTCTAGGTAACACAGACTTTCCTTTCAGAAGGAAATTGCACTTCAATTATTTATATGTGGAGGTAGATGCTCCAACTCGATTTCAAAGTAAAAACTGTAAGAACTTCAAACCGGCACTAGGAAACAGACTGAGAAACCAGAGAAACTGTTGCTCATGCAAAACTTTCCCCTTCTGCTATTTAAACGAACTTTTCTAAATATGCTCAGTTCTGAGAGATAAGTGTGTGTGAAAGCCGTCCTTCACCTAGCTTCTAGGTAACACAGACTTTCCTTTCAGAAGGAAATTGCACTTCAATTATTTATATGTGGAGGTAGATGCTCCAACTCGATTTCAAAGTAAAAACTGTAAGAACTTCAAACCGGCACTAGGAAACAGACTGAGAAACCAGAGAAATTGTTGCTCTTGCAAACCGTTCCACTTGGACTATTTGGACTAAAGTCTCACCACATGCTCAGTTCAGAGAGATATGTGAGTGTGAAAGCCGTCTTTCACCTAGCTTGTTCGGAACACAAAGTTTCTTTTCATTCGGAAATTGCACTACATATAATTATATGAGGAGGTGATATCTCCAACTCATTTTTAAACTAAAAAATGTAGGAACTTCAAACCGGCACTAGGAAGTACACTTAGAAACCAGAGTAAGTGTTGTAACTGCAACCAGTTACCCTAGTGCAATTGGAAAGAAAGCCTCTTCACATGTTCAGTTCAGAGAGATAACTGTGTGTGAAAGCCGTCCTTCACCTAGCTTGTTGGTAACACATTGTTTCTTTCAGTTGGAATCTGCAGTACATACATATATATGTGGAGGTACTAGCTACAACTCCTGTTTACGGTGAAAGCTGCAAGAATATCAAACTGGCATTAGGAAACTGAGAAACCATGGTACATGCTACAACAGTAATTTTTCCCTTTGTGTTCGTTGAACGAACGTCTCTCCACATGTTCATTTCGGAGAAATAAATGTGTATGGAAGCCGTGCTTCAACTATCTTCTTAGGAACACAAAGTTTCTTTACAGTTGGAATCTTCAATACATTCATATATATGGGCTGGTAAAAGCTCCAACACGGTATTACACTGAAAACTGCAGGAACTTGAAAACGGCAACAGGAAACAGACTGAGAAACCAGAGGAATTTTTTCTCCTGCATCCCGTTATATTTGTGCTAGTTGAAAGAACGTCCCTCCACATGCTCAGTTTTGAGTGATAAGTGAGTGTGAAAGCCGTACTTCACCTTGCTTGTTGGGAAAATATAGTTTATTTTCAGTTGGAAATTGCACTATATTCATATATATGGGGAGGTACCAGCTCGAACTCTGGTTAAAATTTAAATCTATAGGAACTTCAAACAGGCACTAGGAAACAGAATGAGAAGCCAGAGTAAGTGTTGCTTCTGCAAAAAGTTTCCCTTTTTCTAGTTGAACGAAAGTCTCTCAACATGCTTAGTTCTGAGAGAAAAGTGTGTGTGATAGCCGTCCTTCACCTAGCTTCTAGGGAACACAGACTTTCCTTTCAGTAGGAAATTGCACTTCATTCATTTACATGGGGATGTAGTAGCTCCAACTCGTGTTCAAATTAAAAACTTTATGGACTTCAAACAGGCACTAGGGAAAAGTCTGAGAAACCAGAGTAAGTGTTGCACTGCAAACCGTTCCACTTGTGCTATTTGAATGAACGTCTCTCCACATGCTCAGTTCAGAAAGATATGTGAGTCGACAGCCGTCTTTCACCTAGCTTGTTCGGAACACAAAGTTTCTTTTCAGTTGGGAATTGCACTACATATAATTATATGAGGAGGTAATACCTCCAACTCGTTTTTAAACTAAAAACTGTAGGAACTTCAAACCGGCACTAGGAAGTACACTTAGAAACCAGAGTAAGTGTTGTAACTGCAACCAGTTACCCAAGTGCAATTGGAAAGAAAGCCTCTTCACATGTTCAGTTCAGAGAGATAATTGTGTGTGAAAGCCGTCCTTCACCTAGCTTGTTGGTAACACATTGTTTCTTTCAGTTGGAATCTGCAGTACATACATATATATGTGGAGGTAGTAGCTACAACTCCTGTTTACGGTGAAAGGTGCAAGAATATCAAACTGGCATTAGGAAACTGAGAAACCAGTGTACGTGTTAAAACTGTAATTTTTCCCTTTGTGTTCGTTGAACGAACGTCTCTCCACATGATCATTTTGGAGAGATAAATGTGTATGGAAGCCGTGCTTCACCTGTCTTGTTGGGAACACAAAGTTTCTTTACAGTTGGAATCTTCAATACATACATATATATGGGCTGGTACAAGCTCCAACTCGGTATTACACTGAAAAATGCAGGAACATGAAACTGGCATTAGGAAACAGACTGAGAAACCAGAGGAATTTTTTTCTCCTGCATCACTTTCCATTTGTGCTAGTTGAAATAACTTCTCTCACCATGCTCAGATCTGAGTGATAAGTGAGTGTGAAAGCCGTACTTCACCTAGCTTGTGGGAAAATATAGTTTCTCTTCAGTTGGAAAGTGCACTACATTCATATATATGGGGAGGTACCAGCTCGAAATCGGGTTAAAATTGAAAACTGCAGGAAATTCATACAGGCACTAGGAAACAGACTGAGAAGAAAGGGTAAGTGTTGCACTTGCAACCCGTTCCACTTGGGCTACTTCGACGAAAGTCTCTCCACATGCTCAGTTCAGAGAGATATGTGAGTGTGAAAGCCGCCTTTCACCTAGCTTGTTCGGAACACAAAGATTCTATTCAGTTGTTAATTGCAGTACATACAATTTTATGAGAAGGTACTACATCCAACTCGGTTTTAATCTAAAAACTGTAGGAATTTCAAACCGGCACTAGGAAGCACACTTAGAAACCAGAGTAAGTGTTCCAACTGCAACTTGTTACACTAGTGCTATTGGAACGAAAGCCTCTTCACATGCTCAGTTCTGAGTTATAAGTGTGGGTGAAAGCCGTCCTTCACCTAGCTTGTTGGGAACACATTGTTTCTTTAAGTTGGAATCTGCAGTACATACATATATATGTTGAGGTACTAGCTACATCTCATGTTTAAGGTGAAAGCTGCAAGAATATCAAACTTGCATTAGGAAGCTGAGAAACCAGAGTACGTGTTACAAATGTATCCTGTTCCCTTTGTGTTCGTTGAACGGACGTGTCTCCACATGCTCATTTCGGAGAGATAAATGTGTATGGAAGTCGTGCTTCACCTATCTTGTTGGGAACACAAAGTTTCTTTACAGATGGAATCTTCACTACATACATATATATGGGCGGGTACAATCTCCAACTCGTTATTACACTGAAAACTGCAGGAACTTGAAACCGGCACTAGGAATCAGACTGAGAATCCAGAGGAATATTTTTCTCCTGCATCCCTTTCCATTTGTGCTAGTTGAAAGAACTTCTCTCCCCATGCTAAGTTCTGAGTGATAAGTGAGTGTGAAAGCCGTACTTAATCTAGATTGTTGGGAAAATATAGATTCTTTCAGTTGGAAAGTGCACTACATTCATATATATGGGGAATTACCAGCTCGAACTCAGGTTAAAATTGAAAAATCTAGGAACTTCATATAGGCACTAGGAAACATACTGAGAAGCCAGAGTAACTGTTGCTCCTCCAACAAGTTCCCCTTTTTCTATTTGAACGATAATCTCTCAACATGCTTACTTCTGAGAGAAAAGTGTGTTTGAAATCCGTCCTTTTCCTAGCTTGTAGGGAAAACAAGGTGTCCTTTCATTAGGCTTCTGCACTGCATACGTATATATGGGAGGTTCTACCTCCATTTAGAATTTACGGTGAAAATTGCAGGAAATTCAAACAGGCACTAGAAAACACACTGAGAAACCAGAGTAACTGTTGCTCATGCAAAATTTTCCCCTTTTGCTATTTAAAAGAACTTTTCTCCATATGCTCATTTCTGAGAGATAAGTGTGTGTGAAAGCCGTCCTTCAACTAGCTTGTTGGGAAAACATTGTTTCTTCAGTTGGAATCTGCAGTATATATATATATATGTGGAGGTACTAGCTACATCTCCTGTTTACGGTGAAAGCTGCAAGAATATCAAACCGGCATTAGGAAACAGACTGAGAAACCAGAGTACGTGTTACAAATGTATCCTGTTCCCTTTGTGTTCGTTGAACGGACGTCTCTCCACATGCTCATTTCGCAGAAATAAATGTGTATGGAAGCCGTGCTTCACCTATCTTGTTGGGAACACAATGTTTCTTTACAGTTGGTATCTGCACTACATACATATATATGGGCTGGTACAAGCTCCAACTCGGTATTACACTGAAAACTGCAGGAACTTCAAAACGGCACTAGGAAAAACAGTGAGAATCCAGAGAAACAGTTTCCCCTGCACCCGGGTCCCCTTGTGCTATTTGAACGAATGTCTCTCCACATGCTCATTTCTGAGAGATACGTGTGTGTGAAAGCCGTACTTCACCTAACTTGTTGGGAACACAAAGTTTCATTTAAGTTGGAAACTGCACTACATACATATATATGGGTAGGTACTAGCTCCAACTGTGTTTTACAGTGAAAACTGCAGGAACTTCAAACCGGAACTAGGACACAGTCTTAGATGCCAGAAAAAGTGTTACCCCTGCAACGCGTTACGATTTTCTAGTTGAAAGAACGTCTCTCTACGTACTCAGGTCTGACAGATAAGTGTGTCTTAAAGGCGTGCTTCACCTAGCTTGTTGGGAAAATAAAGTTTCTTTTCATTTCTAATCTACACTACATACTTACATAAGGGGAGGTACTAGCTACATCTCGGGTTTACGGTGAAATCTGCAGGAACATCAAACAGGCATTAGGAAAAAGACTGAGAAACCAGAGTATGTGTTTCAAATGCAAATTTTTCCAGTTGTGTTCGTTGAACGAACGTCTCTTCACATGCTCATTTCAAAGAGATAACTGTGTGTGGAATCCTTGCTTCATATATCTTGTTGGGAACACAAAATTTCTTTTCATTTGGAAACTGCACTACATACATATATATGAGCTGGTACAAGCTCCAACTCGGTATTACAATGAAAACTGCAGGAACTTGAAACCGGCACCAGGAAACAGACTGAGAAACCAGAGGAATTTTTTCTCCTGCATCCCGTTCCATTTGTGCTAGTTGAAAGAACGTCCCTCCACATGCTCAGTTTTGAGTGATAATTGAGTGTGAAAGCCGTACTTCACCCAGCTTGTTGGGAAAATATAGTTTCTTTTAAGTTGGAAAGTGCACTATATTCATATATATGGGGAGGTACCAGATAGAACACGGGTTAAAATTGAAATCTATAGGAACTTCAAACAGGCACTAGGAAACAGACTGAGAAGCCAGAGTAAGTGTTGCTCCTGCAACAAGTTCCCCTTTTTCTAGTTGAACGAAAGTCTCTCAAAATGCTTAGTTCTGAGAGAAAATTGTGTGTGATAGCCGTCCTTCACCTAGCTTCTAGGGAACACAGAATTTCCTTTCAGTAGGAAATTGCACTTCATTCATTTACATGGGGATGTAGTAGCTCCAACTCGGGTTCAAAGTAAAAACTTTATGGACTTCAAACAGGCACTAGGGAAAAGTCTGAGAATCCAGAGTATGTGTTGCCCTGCAAACCGCTCCATTTGTGCTATTTGAATGAACGTCTCTCCACATGCTCAGTTCAGAAAGATATGTGAGTGTGACAGCCGTCTTTCACCTAGCTTGTTCGGAACACAAAGTTTCTTTTCATTTGGGAATTGCACTACATATAATTATATGAGGAGGTAATACCTCCAACTCGTTTTTAAACTAAAAACTGTAGGAACTTCAAACCGGCACTAGGAAGTACACTTAGAAACCAGAGTAAGTGTTGCAACTGCAACCAGTTACCCTAGTGCAATTGGAAAGAAAGCCTCTTCACATGTTCAGTTCAGAGAGATAATTGTGTGTGAAAGCCGTACTTCACCTAGCTAGTTGGGAACACATTGTTTCTTTCAGTTGGATTCTGCAGTACATACATATATATGTGGAGGTACTAGCTAAATCTCCTGTTTACGGTGAAAGTTGCAAGAATATCAAACTGGCATTAGGAAACTGAGAAACCAGAGTACGTGTTACAACTGTAAATTTTCCCTTTGTGTTCGTTGAACGAACGTCTCTCCACATGCTCATTTCGGAGAGATAAATGTGTATGGAAGCCGTGCTTCACCTATCTTGTTGGGAACACAAAGTTTCTTTACAGTTGGAATCTTCACTACATACATATATATGGGCTGGTACAAGCTTCAACTCGGTATTACACTGAAAACTGCCGGAACTTGAAACCGGCACTAGGAAACATACTGAGAAACGAGAGTAGGTGTTGCCCTGCAAACCGTTCCCCTTGGGCTATTTGGACGAATGTCTCTCCACATGCTCATTTCAGAGAGATATGTGAGTGAGAAAGCCGTCTTTCACCTAGCTTGTTCGGAACACAAAGATTGTTTTCAGTTGTAAATTGCACTACATACAGTTATATGAGGAGGTATTACATCCAACTCGGTTTTAATCTAAAATTTGTAGGAATTTCAAACCGGCACTAGGAAGCACGCTTAGAAACCAGAGTAAGTGTTGCAACTGCAACTCGTTACCCTAGTGCTATTGGAACGAAAGCCTCTTCACATGCTCAGTTTTGAGATATAAGTTTGTGTGAAAGCCGTCCTTCACCTAGCTTGTTGGGAGCACATTGTTTCTTTCAGTTGGAATCTGCAGTACATACATATATATGTGGAGGTACTAGTTACATCACCTTTTTACGGTGAAAGCTGCAAGAACATCAAACCGGCATTAGGAAACAGACTGAGAAACCAGAGTACGTGTTACAAGTGTATCCTGTTCCCTTTGTGTTCGTTGAACGGACGTCTCTCCACATGCTCATTTCGGAGAGATAAATGTGTATGGAAGTCGTGCTTCACCTATCTTGTTGGGAACACAATGTTTCTTTACAGTTGGAATCTGCACTACATACATATATATGGGCTGGTACAAGCTCCAACTCGGTATTACACTGAAAACTGCAGGAACTTCAAAACGGCACTAGGAAACACAGTGAGAATCCAGAGTAACAGTTTCCCCTGCACCCGGGTCCCCCTGTGCTATTTGAACGAATGTCTCTCCACATGCTCATTTCTGAGAGATACGTGTGTGTGAAAGCCGTACTTCACCTAACTTGTTGGGAACACAAAGTTTCATTTAAGTTGGAAACTGCACTACATACATATATATGGGTAGGTACTAGCTCCAATTGTGTTTTACAGTGAAAACTGCAGGAACTTCAAACTGGAACTAGGACACAGACTTAGATACCAGAAAAAGTGTTACCCCTGCAACGCGTTACCATTTTTCTAGTTGAAAGAACGTCTCTCTACGTACTCAGGTCTGATAGATAAGTGTGTCTTAAAGGCGTGTTTCAACTAGATTTTTTGGAAAATAAAGATTCTTTTCATTTCTAATCTACACTACATACTTATATAAGGGGAGGTACTAGCTATATCTCGGGTTTACGGTGAAATCTGCAGGAACATCAAATAGACATTAGGAAAAAGACTGAGAAACCAGAGTATGTGTTTCAAATGCAAATTTTTCCAGTTGTGTTCGTTGAACGAACGTCTCTCCACATGTTCATTTCAAAGAGATAACTGTGTGTGGAAACCTTGCTTCAATTATCTTGTTGGGAACACAAAATTTCTTTTCATTTGGAATCTTCACTACATACATATATATGGGCTGGTACAAGCTCCAACTCGGTATTACGCTGAAAACTGCAGGAACTTCAAAACGGCACTAGGAAACACAGTGAGAATCCAGAGTAACAGTTTCACCTGCACTCGGATCCCCTTGTGCTATTTGAACGAATGTCTCTCCACATACTCATTTCTGAAAGATACGTGTGTGTGAATGCCGTACTTCATCTAACTTGTTGGGAACACAAAGTTTCATTTAAGTTGGAAACTGCACTACATACATATATATGGGTAGGTACTAGCTCCAATTGTGTTTTACAGTGAAAACTGCAGGAACTTCAAACCGGAACTAGGACACAGACTTAGATACCAGAAAAAGTGTTACCCCTGCAAAGCGTTACCATTATTCTAGTTGAAAGAACGTCTCTCTACGTACTCAGGTTTGACAGATAAGTGTGTCTTAAAGGCGTGCTTCACCTAGCTTGTTGTGAAAATAAAGTTTCTATTCATTTCTAACCTACACTACATACTTATATAAGGGGAGGTACTAGCTACATCTCGGGTTTACGGTGAAATCTGCAGGAACATCAAACAGGCATTAGGAAAAAGACTGAGAAACCAGAGTATGTGTTACAAATGCAAATTTTTCCAGTTTTGTTGGTTGAACGAACGTCTCTCCACATGCTCATTTCAAAGAGATAACTGTGTGTGGAATCCTTGCTTCATTTATCTTGTTGGGAACACAAAATTTCTTTTCATTTGGAAATTGCACTACATACATATATATGGGCAGGTACAAGCTTAATCTCGGTATTACACGGAAAACTGCAGGAACTTCAAACTGGCACTAGGAAATAGCCTGAGAATCCAGAGTAATTTTTTCTCTTGCAACCCGTTCCATTTTTGCTAGTTGAACGAACGTCTCTCCACATGCTCAGTTCTGAGTGATAAGTGTGTGTGAAAGCAGTCCTTCAACTTACTTGTTGAGAACACAAGTTTCTTTTCAGCTGCAAAGTGCATTACATACATATGTATGATGAGGTACTAGCTCCAACTCGGTTTTTCAGTGAAAACTGCAAGAAATTCATCCCTGCACTAGGAAACAGACTGAAAATCCAGAGTAATTGTTTCCCCTGAATACCGTTCGCCTTGTGCTAGTTGAAAGAAAGTCTCTGCACATGCACAGTTCTGAGACATAATGGTGTGTGAAAGCTGTCCTTCACCTAGCTTGTTGGGAAAACAAAGTATCTTTGCAGTTGGAAACTGCACTGTATACAGATATGGGGAGGTAATACCTACATCTTGGGGTTACGGTGAAAACTGCAGGAACATCAACCCGGCGTTAGGAAACAAAAAGCAAAACCAGAGAACGTGTTACAACTGCAAGCTTTTCCCTTTGTGTTCGTTGAAAGAATGACTCTCCACATGCTCATTTCTGAGGGACAACTGTGTGTGGAAGCAGTGCTTCACCTATCTTGTTGGGAACACAAAGATTCTTTTCAGTTGGAATCTGCACTACATACATATATATAGGGAAGTACTAGCTCCAACTTGGGTTTACAATGAAAACTGCAGGAATTTCAAACAGGCACTAGGAACAGAGAGAGAAACCAGAGTAAGTGTTTATCCTGCAACCCGTTCCACTTGTGCTAGTTGAACGAAAGTCTCTCCAAATGCTCAGTTTTGAGACATGTGTGTGTGAAATCCGTCCTTCATTTAGCTTCTAGGGAACACAGACATTCCTTTCAGTAAGAAATTGCACTTAATTCATTTACATGGGAATGTAGTAGCTCCAACTCGGGTTCAAAGTAAAAACTTAATGAACTTCAAACAGGCACTAGGAAAAAGACTGAGAAACCAGAGTAAGCGTTGCCCGGCAAACCGTTCCACTTGGGCTATTTGAACGAACATCTCTCCACATGCTAAGTTCAGAAAGATATATGAGTGTGAAAGCCGACTTTCAACTAGCTTGTTCGGAACACAAAGTTTCTTTTCATTTGGAAATTGCATTACATAAAATTATATGAGGAGGTAATACCTTCAACTCGTTTTTAAACTAAATATTCTAGGAAATTTAAACCGGCACTAGTAAGTACACTTAGAAACCAGAGTAATTGTTGCAACTGCAACCAGTTACCCTAGTGCAATTGGAATGAAAGCCTCTTCACCTGTTCAGTTCAGAGATATAATTGTGTGTGAAAGCCGTCCTTCACCTAGCTTGTTGGGAAAATATAGTTTCTCTTCAGTTGGAAAGTGCACTACATTCATATATATGGGGAGGTACCAGCTCAAACTCGGGTTCAAAGTAAAAACTTTACGAACTTCAAACCGTCACTAGGAAAAAGACTGAGAATCCAGAGTAAGTGTTGCCCTGCAAACCGTTCCACTTGTGCTATTTGAACGAACGTCTCTCCACATGCTCAGTTCAGAGAGATATGTGAGTGTCAAAGCCGTCTTTCACCTAGCTTGTTCGGAACACAAATATTCTTTTCAGTTGTAAATTGCACTACATACACTTATATGAGGAGGTACTACATCCAACTCGGGTTTAATCTAAAAACTGTAGGAATTTCAAACCGGCACTGGGAAGCACGCTTAGAAAACAGAGTATGTGTTGCAATTGCAACTCGTTACCCTAGTGCAATTGGAACGAAAGCCTGTTCACATATTCAGTTCAGAAATATAATTGTGTGTGAAAGCCGTCCTTCACCTAGCTTGTTGGGAACACATTGTTTCTTTCAGTTGGATTCTGCAGTACATACATATATATGTGGAGGAACTAGCTACAACTCCTGTTTACGGTGAAAGCTGCAAGAATATCAAACTGACATTAGGAAACCGAGAAACTAGGGTACGTGTTACAACTGTAATTTTTCCCTTTGTGTTCGTTGAAAGAACGTCTCTCCACATGCTCATTTCGGAGTGATAAATGTGTATTGAAGCCGTGCTTCACCTGTCTTGTTGGGAACACAAAGTTTCTTTAGAGTTGGAATCTTCACTACATACATATATATGGGCTGGTACAAGCTCCAACTCGGTATTACACTGAAAACTGCAGGAACTTGAAACTGGCACTAGGAAACAGACTGAGAAACCAGAGGAATTTTTTCTCCTGCATCCCTTTCCATTTGTGCTAGTTGAAAGAACTTCTCTCCCCATGCTCGGTTCTGAGTGATAAGTGAGTGTGAAAGCCGTACTTCAAGTAGCTTGTTGGGAAAATATAGTTTTTCTTCAGTTGGAAAGTGCACTACATTCATATATATGGGGAGGTACCAGCTCGAAATCGGGTTAAAATTGAAAACTGTAGGAACTTCATACAGGCACTAGGAAACAGACTGAGAATCCAGAGTAAGTGTTGCTCTTGCAACCCGTTCCACTTGGGCTATTTCGACGAAAGTCTCTCCACATGCTCAGTTCAGAAACCTATGTGAGTGTGAAAGCCGTCTTTCACCTAGCTTGTTTGGAACACAAAGATTCTTTTCAGTTGTAAATTGCACTACATATAATTATATGAGGAGGTAATACCTCCAACTCGTTTTTAAACTAAAAACTGTACGAACTTCAAAGCGGCACTAGAAAACAGACAGAGAAACCAGAGAAACTGTTGCTCATGCAAAACTTTCCCTTTCTGCTATTTAAACGAACTTTTCTAAATATACTCAGTTCTGAGAGATAAGTGTGTGTGAAAGCCGTCCTTCATTTAGCTTCTAGGTAACACAGACTTTCCTTTCAGTAGGAAATTGCACTTCATTTATTTATATGTGGAGGTAGATGCTCCAACTCGATTTCACAGTAAAAACTGTAAGAACTTCAAACAGGCACTAGGAAACTGACTGAGAAACCAGAGTAAGTGTTGCACTTGCAAACCGTTCCACTTGGACTATTTGGACTAAAGTCTCTCCACATGCTCAGTTCAGAGAGATATGTGAGTGTGAAAGCCGCCTTTCACCTAGCTTGTTCGGAACACAAAGTTTCTTTTCATTTGGAAATTGCACTACATATAATTATATGAGGAGGTGATATCTCCAACTCGTTTTTAAACTAATAACTGTAGGAACTTCAAACCGGCACTAGGAAGTACACTTAGAAACCAGAGTAAGTGTTGCAACTGCAAACATTTACCCTAGTGCAATTGGAACGAAAGCCTCTTCATATGATCAGTTCAGAGGTATAATTGTGTGTGAAAGCCGTCCTTCACCTAGCTTGTTGGGAACACATTGTTTCTTTCAGTTGGAATCTGCAGTACATACATATATATGTGGAGGTACTAGCTACATCTCCTGTTTACGGTGAAAGCTGCCAGAATATCAAACTGGAATTAGGAAACTGAGAAACCAGAGTACATGCTACAACTGTAATTTTTACCTTTGTGTTCGTTGAACGAACGTCTCTCCACATGCTCATTTCGGAGAGATAAATGTGTATGGAAGCCGTGTTTCAACTATCTTCTTGGGAACACAAAGTTTCATTACAGTTGGAATCTTCACTACATTCATATATATGGGCTGGTAAAAGCTCCAACTCGGTATTACACTGAAAACTGCAGGAAATTGAAACTGGCACTAGGAAACAGACTGAGAAACCAGAGTAATTTTTTTCTCCTGCATCCCTTTCCATTTGTGCTAGTTGAAAGAACTTCTCTCCCCATGCTCGGTTCTGAGTGATAATTGAGTGTGAAAGCCGTACTTCACCTAGCTTGTTGGGAAAAAAAATTTTCTTTTCAGTTGGAAAGTGCACTATATTCATATATATGGGGAGGTACCAGCTCGAACTCGGGTTAAAATTGAAAACTATAGGAACTTCAAACAGGCACTAGGAAACAGACTGAGAAGCCAGAGTAAGTGTTGCTCCTGCAACAAGTTCCCATTTTTCTATTTGAACGAATGTCTCTCAAAATGCTTAGTTCTGAGAGAAAAGTGGGTGTGAAAGCCGTCCTTTTCCTAGCTTGTAGGGAAAACAAGGTTTCTATTCAGTTGTCATCTGCACTGCATACCTATATATGGGAGGTAGTAGCTCCATCTAGAGTTTACGGTGAAAATTGCAGGAAATTCAAACAGGCACTAGAAAACCGACTGAGAAACCAGAGTAAGTGTTGCTCATGCAAACCTTTCCCCTTCTGCTATTTAAACGTACGATTCTCCACATGATCAGTTCTGAGAGATATGTGTGTGTGAAAGCCGTCATTCACCTAGCTTCCAGGGAACACAGACTTTCCTTTCAGTAGGAAATCGCACTTCATTCATTTACATGGGGATGAAGTAGCTCCAACTCGGGTTCAAAGTAAAAACTTTACGAACTTCAAACCGGCACTATGAAAAAGACTGAGAAACTAGAGTATGTGTTGCCCTGCAAACCGTTCCACTTGGGCTATTTGGAAGAAAGTCTCTCCACATGCTCAGTTCAGAGAGATATGTGAGTGTGAAAGCCGTCTTTCACTTAGCTTGTTTGGAACACAAAGTTTCATTTCAGTTGGAAATTGCACTACATATTATTATATGAGGAGTTTATATCTCCAACTTGTTTTTAAACTAAAAACTGTAGGAACTTCAATCCGGCACTAGGAATTACTCTTAGAAACCAGAGTAAGAGTTGCAAATGCAACCATTTACCCTAGTGCAATTGGAAAGAAAGCCTCTTCACATGTTCAGTTCAGAGGTATAATTGTGTGTGAAAGCCGTCCTTCACCTAGCTTGTTGGGAACACATTGTTTCTTTCAGTTGGAATCTGCAGTACATACATATATATGTTGAGGTACTAGCTACATCTCCTGTTTACGGTGAAAGCTGCCAGAATATCAAACTGGCATTAGGAAACTGAGAAACCAGAGTACGTGCTAAAACTGTAATTATTACCTTTGTGTTCATTGAACGAACGTCTCTCCACATGCTCATTTCGGAGAGATAAATGTGTATGAAAGCCGTGTTTCACCTATCTTCTTGGGAACACAAAGTTTCATTACAGTTGGAATCTTCAATACATTCATATATATGGGCTGGTACAATCTCCAACTCGGTATTACACTAAAAACTGCAGGAACTTGAAAATGGCACTAGGAAACAGACTGAGAAACCAGAGGAATTTTTTCTCCTGCATCCCTTTCCATTTCTGCTAGTTGAAAGAACTTCTCTCCCATGCTCAGTTCTGAGTGATAAGTGAGTTTGAAAGCCGTACTTCACCTAGCTTGTTGGGAAAATATAGTTTCTTTTCAGTTGGAAAGTGCACTATATTCATATATATGGGGAGGTACCAGCTCGAACTCGGGTTAAAATTGAAATCTATAGGAACTTCAAACAGGCACTAGGAAACAGACTGAGAAGCCAGAGTAAGTGTTGCTCCTGCAACAAGTTCCCATTTTTCTATTTGAACGAATGTCTCTCAACATGCTTAGTTCTGAGAGAAAAGTGTGTGTGAAAGCCGTCCTTTTCCTAGCTTGTAGGGAAAACAAGGTTTCTATTCATTTCTCATCTGCACTGCATAGGTATATATGGGAGGTAGTAGCTCCATCTGGAGTTTACGGTGAAAATTGCAGGTAATTCAAACAGGCACTAGAAAACAGACTGGAAACCAGAGTAAATGTTGCTCATGCTAACATTTCCCCTTCTGCTATTTAAACGAACGATTCTCCACATGATCAGTTCTGAGAGATAAGTGTGTGTGAAAGCCGTCATTCACCTAGCTTCTAGGGAACACAGACTTTCCTTTCAGGAGGAAATTGTACTTCATTCATTTACATGGGGATGAACTAGCTCCAACTCGGGTTCAAAGTAAAAATTTTTCGAACTTCAAAACGGCACTAGGAAAAAGACTGAGAAACTAGAGTAAGTGTTTCTCTGCAAACAGTTCCACTTCTGCTATTTGAACGAATGTCTCTCACCATGCTCAGTTCAGAGAGATATGTGAGTGTGAAAGCCGTATTTCACCTAGCTTGTTGGTTACACAAAGTTTCTTTTCAGTTGGAAATTGCACTTCATATATTTATATGAGGAGGTAAAACCTCCTACTCGTTTTTAAATTAAAAACTGTAGGAACTTCAAACCGGCACTAGGAAGTACACTTAGAAACCAGAGTAAGTGTTGCAACTGCAACCAGTTACCCTAGTGCAATTGGAATGAAAGCCTCTTCAACTGTTCAGTTCAGAGATATAATTGTGTGTGAAAGCCGTCCTTCACCTAGCTTGTTGGGAAAATATAGTTTCTCTTCAGTTGGAAAGTGCACTACATTCATATATATGGGGAGGTACCAGCTCAAACTCGGGTTCAAAGTAAAAACTTTACGAACTTCAAACCGTCACTAGGAAAAAGACTGAGAATCCAGAGTAAGTGTTGCCCTGCAAACCGTTCCACTTGTGCTATTTGAACGAACGTCTCTCCACATGCTCAGTTCAGAGAGATATGTGAGTGTCAAAGCCGTCTTTCACCTAGCTTGTTCGGAACACAAATATTCTTTTCAGGTGTAAATTGCACTACATACACTTATATGAGGAGGTACTACATCCAACTCGGGTTTAATCTAAAAACTGTAGGAATTTCAAACCGGCACTGGGAAGCACGCTTAGAAACCAGAGTATGTGTTGCAATTGCAACTCGTTACCCTAGTGCAATTGGAACGAAAGCCTGTTCACATGTTCAGTTCAGAGCTATAATTGTGTGAAAGCCGTCCTTCACCTAGCTTGTTGGGAACACATTGTTTCTTTCAGTTGGAATATGCAGTACATACATATATATGTGGAGGAACTAGCTACAACTCCTGTTTACGGTGAAAGCTGCAAGTATATCAAACTGGCATTAGGAAACCGAGAAACTAGGGTACGTGTTACAACTGTAATTTTTCCCTTTGTGTTCGTTGAAAGAACGTCTCTCCACATGCTCATTTCGGAGTGATAAATGTGTATGGAAGCCGTGGCTTCACCTGTCTTGTTGGGAACACAAAGTTTCTTTACAGTTGGAATCTTCACTACATACATATATATGGGCTGGTACAAGCTCCAACTCGGTATTACACTGAAAACTGCAGGAACTTGAAACTGGCACTAGGAAACAGACTGAGAAACCAGAGGAATTTTTTCTCCTGCATCCCTTTCCATTTGTGCTAGTTGAAAGAACTTCTCTCCCCATGCTCTGTTCTGAGTGATAAGTGAGTTTGAAAGCCGTACTTCACCTAGCTTGTTGGGAAAATATAGTTTTTCTTCAGTTGGAAAGTGCACTACATTCATATATATGGGGAGGTACCAGCTCGAACTCGGGTTAAAATTGAAAACTGTAGGAACTTCAAACAGGCACTAGGAAACAGACTGAGAAGCCAGAGTAAGTGTTGCTCTTGCAACCCGTTCCACTTGGGCTATTTCGACGAAAGTCTCTCCACATGCTCAGTTCAGAGAGCTATGTGAGTGTGAAAGCCGTCTTTCACCTTAGCTTGTTTGGAACACAAAGATTCTTTTCAGTTGTAAATTGCACTACATATAATTATATGAGGAGGTAATACCTCCAACTCGTTTTTAAACTAAAAACTGTACGAACTTCAAAGCGGCACTAGAAAACAGACTTAGAAACCAGAGAAATTGTTGCTCATGCAAAACTTTCCCCTTCTGCTATTTAAACGAACTTTTCTAAATATGCTCAGTTCTGAGAGATAAGTGTGTGTGAAAGCCGTCCTTCACTTAGCTTCTAGGTAACACAGACTTTCCTTTCAGTAGGAAATTGCACTTCATTTATTTATATGTGGAGGTAGATGCTCCAACTCGATTTCACAGTAAAAACTGTAAGAACTTCAAACTGGCACTAGGAAACAGACTGAGAAACCAGAGTAAGTGTTGCTCTTGCAAACCGTTCCACTTGGACTATTTGGACTAAAGTCTCTCCACATGCTCAGTTCAGAGAGATATGTGAGTGTCAAAGCCGTCTTTCACCTAGCTTGTTCGGAACACAAAGTTTCTTTTTATTTGGAAATTGCACTACATATAATTATATGAGGAGGTGATATCTCCAACTCGTTTTTAAACTAATAACTGTAGGAACTTCAAACCGGCACTAGGAAGTACACTTAGAAACCAGAGTAAGTGTTGCAAGTGCAAACATTTACCCTAGTGCAATTGGAACGAAAGCCTCTTCACATGTTCAGTTCAGAGGTATAATTGTGTGTGAAAGCCGTCCTTCACCTAGCTTGTTTGGAACACAATGTTTCTTTCAGTTGGAATCTGCAGTACATACATATATATGTGGAGGTACTAGCTACATCTCCTGTTTACGGTGAAAGATGCCAGAATATCAAACTGGCATTAGGAAACTGAGAAACCAGAGTACATGCTACAACTGTAATTTTTCCCTTTGTGTTCGTTGAACGAACGTCTCTCCACATGCTCATTTCGGAGAGATAAATGTGTATGGAAGCCGTGCTTCAACTATCTTCTTGGGAACACAAAGTTTCATTACAGTTGGAATCTTCAATACATTCATATATATGGGCTGGTACAAGCTCCAACTCGGTATTACACTGAAAACTGCAGGAACTTCAAACTGGCACTAGGAAACAGACTGAGAAACCAGAGTAATTTTTTTCTCCTGCATCCCTTTCCATTTCTGCTAGTTGAAAGAACTTCTCTCCCCATGCTCAGTTCTGAGTGATAATTGAGTGTGAAAGCCGTACTTCACCTAGCTTGTTGGGAAAATATATTTTCTTTTCAGTTGGAAAGTGCACTATATTCATATATATGGGGAGGTACCAGCTCGAACTCGGGTTAAAATTGAAAACTATAGGAACTTCAAACAGGCACTAGGAAACAGTCTGAGAAGCCAGAGTATGTGTTGCTCCTGCAACAAGTTCCCATTTTTCTATTTGAACGAATGTCTCTCAAAATGCTTAGTTCTGAGAGAAAAGTGTGTGTGAAAGCCGTCCTTTTCCTAGCCTGTAGGGAAAACAAGGTTTCTATTCAGTTGTCATCTGCACTGCATACCTATATATGGGAGGGTAGTAGCTCCATCTGGAGTTTACGGTGAAAATTGCAGGAAATTCAAACAGGCACTAGAAAACAGACTGAGAAACCAGAGTAAGTGTTGCTCATGAAAAACCTTTCCCCTTCTGCTATTTAAACGTACGATTCTACACATGATCAGTTCTGAGAGATATGTGTGTGTGTTAAAGCCGTCATTCACCTAGCTTCTAGGGAACACAGACATTCCTTTCAGGAGGAAATTGTACTTCATTCATTTACATGCGGATGAAGTAGCTCCAACTCGGGTTCAAAGTAAAAACTTTACGAACTTCAAACCGGCACTATGAAAAAGACTGAGAAACTAGAGTAAGTGTTTCTCTGCAAACAGTTCCACTTCTGCTATTTGAACGAATGTCTCTCCACATGCTCAGTTCAGAGAGATATGTGAGTGTGAAAGCCGTATTTCACCTAGTTTGTTGGTTACACAAAGTATCTTTTCAGTTGGAAATTGCACTTCATATATTTATATGAGGAGGTAAAACCTCCCACTCGTATTTAAATTAAAAAATGTAGGAACTTCAAACCGGCACTAGGAAGTACACTTAGAAACCAGAGTAAGTGTTGCAACTGCAACCAGTTACCCTAGTGCAATTGGAATCAAAGCCTCTTCACGTGTTCAGTTCAGAGATATAATTGTGTGTGAAAGCCGTCCTTCACCTAGCTTGTTGGGAACACATTGTTTCTTTCAGTTGGAATCTGCAGTACATACATATATATGGGGAGGTACTAGCTACATCTCCTGTTTACGGTGAAAGCTGCCAGAATATCAAACTCGCATTAGGAAACTGAGAAACCAGAGTACGTGCTAAAACTGTAATTTTTACCTTTGTGTTCATTGAACGAACGTCTCTCCACATGCTCATTTCGGAGAGATAAATGTGTATGGAAGCCGTGTTTCACCTATCTTCTTGGGAACACAAAGTTTCATTACAGTTGGAATCTTCTTTACATTCATATATATGGGCTGGTACAATCTCCAACTCGGTATTACACTAAAAACTGCAGGAACTTGAAAATGGCACTAGGATACAGACTGAGAAACCAGAGGAATTTTTTCTCCTGCATCCCTTTCCATTTCTGCTAGTTGAAAGAACTTCTCTCCCCATGCTCAGTTCTGAGTGATAAGTGAGTTTGAAAGCCGTACTTCACCTAGCTTGTTGGGAAAATATAGTTTCTTTTCAGTTGGAAAGTGCACTATATTCATATATATGGGGAGGTACCAGCTCGAACTCGGGTTAAAATTGAAATCTATAGGAACTTCAAACAGGCACTAGGAAACAGACTGAGAAGCCAGAGTAAGTGTTGCTCCTGCAACAAGTTCCCATTTTTCTATTTGAACGAATGTCTCTCAAAATGCTTAGTTCTGAGAGAAAAGTGTGTGTGAAAGCCGTCCTTTTCCTAGCTTGTAGGGAAAACAAGGTTTCTATTCAGTTCTCATCTGCACTGCATACGAATATATGGGAGGTAGTAGCTCCATCTGGAGTTTACGGTGAAAATTGCAGGTAATTCAAACAGGCACTAGAAAACAGACTGGAAACCAGAGTAAATGTTGCTCATGCTAACATTTCCCCTTCTGCTATTTAAACGAACGATTCTCCACATGATCAGTTCTGAGAGATAAGTGTGTGTGAAAGCCGTCATTCACCTAGCTTCTAGGGAACACAGACTTTCCTTTCAGGAGGAAATTGTACTTCATTCATTTACATGGGGATGAAGTAGCTCCAACTCGGGTTCAAAATAAAAATTTTTTGAACTTCAAAACGGCACTAGGAAAAAGAATGAGAAACTAGAGTAAGTGTTTCTCTGCAAACAGTTCCACTTCTGCTATTTGAACGAATGTCTCTCCACATGCTCAGTTCAGAGAGATATGTGAGTGTGAAAGCCGTATTTCACCTAGCTTGTTGGTTACACAAAGTTTCTTTTCAGTTGAAAATTGCACTTCATATATTTATATGAGGAGGTAAAACCTCCTACTCGTTTTTAAATTAAAAACTGTAGGAACTTCAAACCGGCACTAGGAAGTACACTTAGAAACCAGAGTAAGTGTTGCAACTGCAACCAGTTACCCTAGTGCAATTGGAATGAAAGCCTCTTCAACTGTTCAGTTCAGAGATATAATTGTGTGTGAAAGCCGTCCTTCACCTAGCTTGTTGGGAAAATATAGTTTCTCTTCAGTTGGAAAGTGCACTACATTCATATATATGGGGAGGTACCAGCTCAAACTCGGGTTCAAAGTAAAAACTTTACGAACTTCAAACCGTCACTAGGAAAAAGACTGAGAATCCAGAGTAAGTGTTGCCCTGCAAACCGTTCCACTTGTGCTATTTGAACGAACGTCTCTCCACATGCTCAGTTCAGAGAGATATGTGAGTGTCAAAGCCGTCTTTCACCTAGCTTGTTCGGAACACAAATATTCTTTTCAGGTGTAAATTGCACTACATACACTTATATGAGGAGGTACTACATCCAACTCGGGTTTAATCTAAAAACTGTAGGAATTTCAAAACGGCACTGGGAAGCACGCTTAGAAACCAGAGTATGTGTTGCAATTGCAACTCGTTACCCTAGTGCAATTGGAACGAAAGCCTGTTCACATGTTCAGTTCAGAGCTATAATTGTGTGAAAGCCGTCCTTCACCTAGCTTGTTGGGAACACATTGTTTCTTTCAGTTGGAATATGCAGTACATACATATATATGTGGAGGAACTAGCTACAACTCCTGTTTACGGTGAAAGCTGCAAGTATATCAAACTGGCATTAGGAAACCGAGAAACTAGGGTACGTGTTACAACTGTAATTTTTCCCTTTGTGTTCGTTGAAAGAACGTCTCCCCACATGCTCATTTCGGAGTGATAAATGTGTATGGAAGCCGTGCTTCACCTGTCTTGTTGGGAACACAAAGTTTCTTTACAGTTGGAATCTTCACTACATACATATATATGGGCTGGTACAAGCTCCAACTCGGTATTACACTGAAAACTGCAGGAACTTGAAACTGGCACTAGGAAACAGACTGAGAAACCAGAGGAATTTTTTCTCCTGCATCCCTTTCCATTTGTGCTAGTTGAAAGAATTTCTCTCCCCATGCTCTGTTCTGAGTGATAAGTGAGTTTGAAAGCCGTACTTCACCTAGCTTGTTGGGAAAATATAGTTTTTCTTCAGTTGGAAAGTGCACTACATTCATATATATGGGGAGGTACCAGCTCGAACTCGGGTTAAAATTGAAAACTGTAGGAACTTCAAACAGGCACTAGGAAACAGACTGAGAAGCCAGAGTAAGTGTTGCTCTTGCAACCCGTTCCACTTGGGCTATTTCGACGAAAGTCTCTCCACATGCTCAGTTCAGAGAGCTATGTGAGTGTGAAAGCCGTCTTTCACCTTAGCTTGTTTGGAACACAAAGATTCTTTTCAGTTGTAAATTGCACTACATATAATTATATGAGGAGGTAATACCTCCAACTCGTTTTTAAACTAAAAACTGTACGAACTTCAAAGCGGCACTAGAAAACAGACTTAGAAACCAGAGAAATTGCTGCTCATGCAAAACTTTCCCCTTCTGCTATTTAAACGAACTTTTCTAAATATGCTCAGTTCTGAGAGATAAGTGTGTGTGAAAGCCGTCCTTCACTTAGCTTCTAGGTAACAC
Organism: Camelus ferus; assembly: GCF_009834535.1. Taxonomy (NCBI): domain Eukaryota; kingdom Metazoa; phylum Chordata; class Mammalia; order Artiodactyla; family Camelidae; genus Camelus; species Camelus ferus. The sequence goes on from NC_045732.1 coordinate 1,468,110, forward strand.
AGACTTTCCTTTCAGTAGGAAATTGCACTTCATTTATTTATATGTGGAGGTAGATGCTCCAACTCGATTTCACAGTAAAAACTGTAAGAACTTCAAACTGGCACTAGGAAACAGACTGAGAAACCAGAGTAAGTGTTGCTCTTGCAAACCGTTCCACTTGGACTATTTGGACTAAAGTCTCTCCACATGCTCAGTTCAGAGAGATATGTGAGTGTGAAAGCCGTCTTTCACCTAGCTTGTTCGGAACACAAAGTTTCTTTTTATTTGGAAATTGCACTACATATAATTATATGAGGAGGTGATATCTCCAACTCGTTTTTAAACTAATAACTGTAGGAACTTCAAACCGGCACTAGGAAGTACACTTAGAAACCAGAGTAAGTGTTGCAAGTGCAAACACTTACCCTAGTGCAATTGGAACGAAAGCCTCTTCACATGTTCAGTTCAGAGGTATAATTGTGTGTGAAAGCCGTCCTTCACCTAGCTTGTTTGGAACACAATGTTTCTTTCAGTTGGAATCTGCAGTACATACATATATATGTTTAGGTACTAGCTACATCTCCTGTTTACGGTGAAAGCTGCCAGAATATCAAACTGGCATTAGGAAACTGAGAAACCAGAGTACATGCTACAACTGTAATTTTTCCCTTTGTGTTCGTTGAACGAACGTCTCTCCACATGCTCATTTCGGAGAGATAAATGTGTATGGAAGCCGTGCTTCAACTATCTTCTTGGGAACACAAAGTTTCATTACAGTTGGAATCTTCAATACATTCATATATATGGGCTGGTACAAGCTCCAACTCGGTATTACACTGAAAACTGCAGGAACTTCAAACTGGCACTAGGAAACAGACTGAGAAACCAGAGTAATTTTTTTCTCCTGCATCCCTTTCCATTTCTGCTAGTTGAAAGAACTTCTCTCCCCATGCTCAGTTCTGAGTGATAATTGAGTGTGAAAGCCGTACTTCACCTAGCTTGTTGGGAAAATATATTTTCTTTTCAGTTGGAAAGTGCACTATATTCATATATATGGGGAGGTACCAGCTCGAACTCGGGTTAAAATTGAAAACTATAGGAACTTCAAACAGGCACTAGGAAACAGTCTGAGAAGCCAGAGTAAGTGTTGCTCCTGCAACAAGTTCCCATTTTTCTATTTGAACGAATGTCTCTCAAAATGCTTAGTTCTGAGTGAAAAGTGGGTGTGAAAGCTGTCCTTTTCCTAGCTTGTAGGGAAAACAAGGTTTCTATTCAGTTATCATCTGCACTGCATACCTATATATGGGAGGTAGTAGCTCCATCTGGAGTTTACGGTGAAAATTGCAGGAAATTCAAACAGGCACTAGAAAACAGACTGAGAAACCAGAGTAAGTGTTGCTCATGCAAACCTTTCCCCTTCTGCTATTTAAACGTACGATTCTACACATGATCATTTCTGAGAGATATGTGTGTGTGAAAGCCGTCATTCACCTAGCTTCTAGGGAACACAGACTTTCCTTTCAGTAGGAAATTGTACTTCATTCATTTACATGGGGATGAAGTAGCTCAAACTCGGGTTCAAAGTAAAAACTTTACGAACTTCAAACCGTATCTATGAAAAAGACTGAGAAACTAGAGTATGTGTTGCCCTGCAAACCGTTCCACTTGGGCTATTTGGAAGAAAGTCTCTCCACATGCTCAGTTCAGAGAAATATGTGAGTGTGAAAGCCATCTTTCACCTAGCTTGTTTGGAACACAAAGTTTCATTTCAGTTGGAAATTGCACTACATATAATTTTATGAGGAGGTTATATCTCCAACTTGTTTTTAAACTAAAAACTGTAGGAACTTCAAACCGGCACTAGGAATTACTCTTAGAAACCAGAGTAAGAGTTGCAAATGCAACCATTTACCCTAGTGCAATTGGAACGAAAGCCTCTTCACATGTTCAGTTCAGAGGTATAATTGTGTGTGAAAGCCGTCCTTCACCTAGCTTGTTGGGAACACATTGTTTCTTTCAGTTGGAATCTGCAGTACATACATATATATGTGGAGGTACTAGCTACATCTCCTGTTTACGGTGAAAGCTGCAAGAATATCAAACTGGCATTAGGAAACTGAGAAACCAGAGTACGTGCTAAAACTGTAATTTTTACCTTTGTGTTCATTGAACGAACGTCTATCCACATGCTCATTTCGGAGAGATAAATGTGTATGGAAGCCGTGTTTCACCTATCTTCTTGGGAACACAAAGTTTCATTACAGTTGGAATCTTCAATACATTCATATATATGGGCTGGTACAATCTCCAAATCGGTATTACACTAAAAACTGCAGGAACTTGAAAATGGCACTAGGAAACAGACTGAGAAACCAGAGGAATTTTTTCTCCTGCATCCCTTTCCATTTCTGCTAGTTGAAAGAACTTCTCTCCCCATGCTCAGTTCTGAGTGATAAGTGAGTTTGAAAGCCGTACTTCACCTAGCTTGTTGGGAAAATATAGTTTCTTTTCAGTTGGAAAGTGCACTATATTCATATATATGGGGAGGTACCAGCTCGAACTCTTGTTAAAATTGAAATCTGTAGGAAATTCAAACAGGCACTAGGAAACAGACTGAGAAGCCAGAGTAAGTGTTGCTCCTGCAACAAGTTCCCATTTTTCTATTTGAACGAATGTCTCTCAAAATGCTTAGTTCTGAGAGAAAAGTGGGTGTAAAAGCCGTCCTTTTCCTAGCTTGTATGGAAAACAAGGTTTCTATTCAGTTCTCATCTGCACTGCATACGTATATATGGGAGGTATTAGCTCCATCTGGAGTTTACGGTGAAAATTGCAGGTAATTCAAACAGGCACTAGAAAACAGACTGGAAACCAGAGTAAATGTTGCTCATGCTAACATTTCCCCTTCTGCTATTTAAACGAACGATTCTCCACATGATCAGTTCTGAGAGATAAGTGTGTGTGAAAGCCGTCATTCACCTAGCTTCTAGGGAACACAGACTTTCCTTTCAGTAGGAAATTGTACTTCATTCATTTACATGGGGATGAAGTAGCTCCAACTCGGGTTCAAAGTAAAAATTTTTCGAACTTCAAAACGGCACTAGGAAAAGACTGAGAAACTAGAGTAAGTGTTTCTCTGCAAACAGTTCCACTTCTGCTATTTGAACGAATGTCTCTCCACATGCTCAGTTCAGAGAGATATGTGAGTGTGAAAGCCGTATTTCACCTAGCTTGTTGGTTACACAAAGTTTCTTTTCAGTTGGAAATTGCACTTCATATATTTATATGAGGAGGTAAAACCTCCTACTCGTTTTTAAATTAAAAAATGTAGGAACTTCAAACCTGCACTAGGAAATACAGTTAGAAATCAGAGTAAGTGTTGAAACTGCAAAAAGTTACCCTAGTGCAATTGGAACGAAAGCCTCTTCACATGTTCAGTTCACAGATATAATTGTGTGTGAAAGCCGTCCTTCACCTAACTTCTATGGAACACAAACTTTCCTTTCAGTAGGAAATTGCACTTCATTTATTTATATGGGGAGGTAGTAGCTCCAACTGGGTTTCAAAGTAAACACTGTACGAACTTCAAACCGGCACTAGGAAACATATTGAGAAACGAGACTAATTGTTGCCCAGCAAACCGTTCCACTTGGGCTATTTGGACGAATGTCTCTCCACATGCTCAGTTCAGAGGGATATGTGAATGTGAAAGCCGTCTTTCTCCTAGCTTGTTCGGAACAGAAAGATTCTTTTCAGTTGTTAATTGCAGTAAATACAATTATATGAGGAGGTACTAAATCCAACTCGGTTTTAATCTAAAAACTGTAGGAATTTCAAACCGGCACTAGGAAGCACGCTTAGAAACCAGAGTAAGTGTTGCAACTGCAACTCGTTACCCTAGTGCTATTGGAACGAAAGCCACTTCACATGCTCAGTTCTGAGATATAAGTGTGTGTGAAAGCCGTCCTTCACTTAGCTTGTTGGGAAAACATTGTTTCTTCAGTTGGAATCTGCAGTACATACATATATATGTGGAGGAACTAGCTGCATCTCCTGTTTACGGTGAAAGCTGCAAGAATATCAAACTGACATTAGGAAACTGAGAAACCAGAGTACGTGTTACAAATGTATCCTGTTACCTTTATTTTCGTTGAACGGACGTCTCTCCACATGCTCATTTCGGAGAGATAAATGTGTATGGAAGCCGTGCTTCACCTATCTAGTTGGGAACACAAAGTTTCTATACAGTTGGAATCTTCAATACATACATATATATGGGCTGGTACAAGCTCCAACTCGGTATTACACTGAAAACTGCAGGAACTTGAAACCGGCACTAGGAAACAGACTGAGACACCAGAGGAATTTTTTTCTCCAGCATCCTTTTCCATTTGTGCTAGTTGAAAGAACTTCTCTCCCCATGCTCAGTTCTGAGTGATAAGTGAGTGTGAAAGCCGTACTTCATCTAGCTTGTTGGGAAAATATAGTTTATTTTCAGTTGGAAAGTGCACTATATACATATATATGGGGAGGTACCAGCTCGAACTCGGGTTAAAATTGAAAACTCTAGGAACTTCAAATAGGCACTAGGAAACAGACTGAGAAGCCAGAGTAAGTGTTGCACCTCCAACATGTTCCCCTTTTTCTATTTGAACGAAAGTCTCTCAACATGCTTACTTCTGAGAAAAAAGTGTGTGTGAAATACTTCCTTTTCCTAGCTTGTAGGGAAAACAAGTTTTCCTTTCAGTTGGCATCTGCACTGCATACGTATATATGGGAGGTTCTAGCTCCATTTAGAGTTTACGGTGAAAATTGCAGGAAATTCAAACAGGCACTAGAAAACAGACTGAGAAACCAGAGTAAGTGTTTCTCATGCAAAATTTTCCCCTTCTGCTATTTAAACGAAATTTTCTCCATATGCTCAGTTCTGAGAGATAAGTGTGTGTGAAAGCCGTCCTTCAACTAGCTTCTAGGGAACACACACTTTCCTTTCAGTAGGAAATTGCACTTCTTTCACTTACATGGGGATGTAGTAGCTCCAACTAGGGTTCAAAGTAAAAACAATACGAGCTTCAAACCGGCACTAGGAAAAAACTTAGAAACCAAAATTAGTGTTGCCCTGCAAAGAGTTCCACTTGTGCTATTTGAACGAACGTCTCTCCACATGCTCAGTTCAGAGAGATATGTGAGTGTGAAAGCCGTCTTTCACATAGCTTGTTGGGAATACAAAGTTTCTTTTCAGTTGGAAATTGCACTACATATAATTATATGAGGAGGTAATACCTCCAACTCGTTTTTAAACTAAATACTGTAGGAACTTCTAACCGGCATTAGGAAGTACGCTTAGAAACCACAGTATGTGTTGCAACTACAACCAGTTAACCTAACGCAATTGGAAAGAAACTCCCTTCATATGTTCAGTTCAGAGATATAATTGTGTGTGAAAGCCGTCCTTCACCTAGGTAGTTGGGAACACATTGTTAATTTCAGTTGGATTCTGCAATACATAAATATATATGTGGTGGTACTAGCTACAACTCCTGTTTAGAGTGAAAGCTGAAGAATATCAAACTGGCATTAGAAAACTGAGAAACCAGAGTACATGTTAAAACTGTAAAATTTCCCTTTGTGTTCGTTGAACGAACGTCTCTCCACATGCTCAATTCGGAGAGATAAATATTTATGGAAGCCGTGCTTCACCTATCTTGTTGGGAACACAAAGTTTCTTTATAGTTGGAATCTTCACTACATACATATATATGGGCTGGTACAAGCTCCAACTCGGTATTACACTGAAAACTGCAGGAACTTGTAACCGGCACTAGGAAACAGACTGAGAAACGAGAGTAAGTGTTGCCCTGCAAACCGTTCCTCTTGGGCTATTTGGACGAATGTCTCTCCACATGCTCAGTTCAGAGAGATAAGTGAGTGTGAAAGCCGTCTTTCACTTAGCTTGTTCGGAACAGAAAGATTCTTTTCAGTTGTAAATTGCACTACATACACTTATATGAGGAGGTACTAAATCCAACTCGGTTTTAATCTAAAAACTGTAGGAATTTCAAACCGGCACTAGGAAGCACACTTAGAAACCAGAGTAAGTGTTGCAACAGTAACTCGTTACCCTAGTGCTATTGGAACGAAAGCCTCTTCACATGCTCAGTTTTGAGATATAATTGTGTGTTTAAGCCGTCCTTCACCTAGCTTGTTGGGAAAACATTGTTTCTTTCAGTTGGAACCTGCAGTACATACATATATATGTGGAGGTACTAGCTACATCTCCTGTTTACGATGAAAGCTGCCAGAATATCAAACTGGCATTAAGAAAATGAGAAACCAGCGTAGGTGTTAAAAATGTAACTTTACCCTTTGTGCTCGTTGAAAGAACGTCTCTCCACATGCTCATTTCAGAGAGATAACTGTGTGTGGAATCCTTGCTTCACTTATTTTGTTGGGAACACAAAATTTCTTTTCATTTGGAAACTGCACTACATACATGTATATGGGCTGGTACAAGCTCCAACTCGGTATTACACTAAAAACTGCAGGAACTTTAAACCTGCACCAGGAAACAGACTGAGAAACCACAGGAATTTTTTCTCCTGCATCCCTTTCCATTTGTGCTAGTTGAAAGAACTTCTCTCCCCATGCTCAGTTCTGAGTGATAAGTGAGTGTGAAAGCCGTACTTTACCAAGCTTGTTGGGAAAATATAGTTTCTTTTCAGTTGGAATGTGCACTACATTCATATATATGGGGAGGTACCAGCTCGAACTCGGGTTAAAATTGAAAAATGTAGGAATTTCAAACAGGCACTAGGAAACAGACTGAGAAGCCAGAGTAAGTGTTGCTCCTGCAACAATTCCCGTTTTTCTAGTTGAACGAATGTCTCTCAACATGCTTAGTTCTGAGAGAAAATTGTGTGTGAAAGCCGTCCTTCACCTAGCTTCTAGGGAACACAGAATTTCCTTTCAGTAGGAAATTGCACTTCATTCATTTACATGGGGATGTAGTAGCTCCAACTCGTGTTCAAAGTAAAAACTTTATGGACTTCAAACAGTCACTAGGGAAAAGACTGAGAAACCAGTGTAAGTGTTGCCCTGCAATCCGTTCCACTTGTGCTATTTGAACGAAAGTCTCTCCACATGCTCAGTTCAGAGAGATATGTGAGTGTGAAAGCCGTCTTTCACCTAGCTTGTTCGGAACACAAAGACTCTTTTCAGATGTAAATTGCTGTACATACACTTATATGAGGAGGTACTACATCCAACTCGGATTTAATCTAAAATTTGTAGGAATTTCAAACCGGCACTAGGAAGCACGCTTAGATAACAGAGTAAGTGTTGCAACTGCAACTCGTTACCCTAGTGCTATTGGAACGACAGCCTCTTCACATGATCAGTTTTGAGATATAAGTGTGTGTGAAAGCCGTCCTTCACCTAGCTTGTTGGGAACACATTGTTTCTTTCAGTTGGAATCTGCAGTACATACATATTTATGTGGAGGTACTAGCTACATCTCCTGTTTACGGTGAAAGATGCAAGAATATCAAACTGGCATTAGGAAACTGAGAAACAAGTGTACGTTTTACAAATATATCCTGTTACCTTTGTGTTCGTTGAACGGACGTCTCTCCACATGCTCATTTCGAAGAGATAAAAGTGTATGGAAGCCGTGCTTCACCTATCTTGTTGGAAACACAAAGTTTCTTTACAGTTGGAATCTTCACTACATACATATATATGGGCTGGTACAAGCTCCAAAACGGTATTACACTGAAAACTGCAGGAACTTGAAACTGGCACTAGGAAACAGACTGAGAAACCAGAGGAATTTTTTTCTCCTGCATCCCTTTCCATTTGTGCTAGTTGAAAAAACTTCTCTCCCTATGCTCAATTCTGAGTAATAAGTGAGTGTGAAAACCGTACTTCATCTAGCTTGTTGGGAAAATATAGTTTCTTTAAAGTGGGAAAGTGCACTACATTCATATATATGGGAAGGTACCAGCTCGAACTTGGGTTAAAATTGAAAACTGTAGGAACTTCAAACAGGCACTAGGAAACAGAATGAGAAGCCAGAGTAATTGTTGCTCCTGCAACAATTTCCCCTTTTTCTATTTGAACGAAAGTCTCTCAACATGCGTAGTTGTGAGAGAAAAGTGTGTGTTAAAGCCGTCCTTTTCCTAGCTTGTAGGGAAAACAAGGTTTCTTTTCAGTTGTCATCTGCACTGCAAACATATATATGGGAGGTACTAGCTCCATCTGGAGTTTACGGTGAAAATTGCAGGAAAGTCATACAGGCAATAGTAAACAGACTGAGAAACCAGAGTAAGTGCTGCTAATGCATACCTTTCCCCTTCTGCTATTTAAACGTATGTTTCTCCACATGCTCAGTTCTGAGAGATAAGTGTATGTGAAAGCCGTCCTTCACCTAGCTTCTAGGGAACACAGACTTTCCTTTCAGTAGGAAATTGCACTTAATTCATTTACATGGCGATGTAGTAGCTCCAAATCGGGTTCAAATTAAAAACTTTATGAACTTCAAACAAGCACTAGGAAATAGACTGAGAAACCAGAGTAAGTGTTGCCCTGCAAACCGTTCCACTTGTGCTAATTGAACGAACTTCCCTCCACATGCTCAGTTCAGAACGATATGTGAGTGTGAAGGCCGCCTTTCACCTAGCTTGTTCGGAACACAAACTTTCTTTTCAATTGAAAATTGCACTACATATAATTATATGAGGAGGTAATTCCTCCAACTCGTTTTTAAAATAAAAACTGTAGGAACTTCAAACCGGCACTAGGAAGTACACTTAGAAACCAGAGTAAGTGTTGCAACTGCAACCAGTTACCCTAGTGCAATTGGAACGAAAGCCCCTTCACATGTTCAGTTCAGAGGTAAAATTGTGTGTGAAAGACGTCCTTCACCTAGCTTGTTGGGAACACATTGTTTCTCTCAGTTGGAATCTGTAGTACATACATATATATGTGGAGGAACTAGCTACATCTCCTGTTTACGGTGAAACTGCCAGAATATCAAACTGGTATTAAGAAACTGAGAAACCAGAGTAGGTGTTACAACTGTAATTTTTCCCTTTGTGTTCATTGAAAGAACGTCTCTCCACATGCTCATTTCGGAGAGATAAATGTGTATGGAAGCCGTGCTTCACCTGTCTTGTTGGGAACACAAAGTTTCTTTACAGTTGGAATCTTCACTACATACATATATATGGGCTGGTACAAGCTTCAACTCGGTATTACACTGAAAACTGCAGGAACTTGAAACTGGCACTAGGAAACAGACTGAGAAACCAGAGGAATTTTTTTCTCCTGCATCCCTTTCCATTTGTGCTAGTTGAAAGAACTTCTCTCCCCATGCTCAGTTCTGAGTGATAAGTGAGTGTGAAAGCCGTACTTCACCTAGCTTGTTGGGAAAATATATTTTCTCTTCAGTTGGAAAGTGCACTACATTCATATATATGGGGAGGTACCAGCTCGAACTCGGGTTAAAATTGAAAACTGTAGGAACTTCAAACTGGCACTAGGAAAGAGACTTAGAAGCCAGAGTATGTGTTGCTCTTGCAACCCGTTCCCCTTGGGCTATTTCGACGAAAGTCTCTCCACATGCTCAGTTCAGAGAGATATGTGAGTGTGAAAGCCGTCTTTCACCTATCTTGTTTGGAACACAAAGATTCTTTTCAGTTGTAAATTGCACTACATATAATTATATGAGGAGGTAATACCTCCAACTCGTTTTTAAACTAAAAACCGTACGAACTTCAAAGCGGCACTAGAAAACAGACTGAGAAACCAGAGTAACTGTTGCTCATGCAAAACTTTCCCCTTCTGCTATTTAAACGAACTTTTCTAAATATGCTCAGTTCTGAGAGATAAGTGTGTGTGAAAGCCGTCCTTCACCTATCTTCTAGGTAACACAGACTTTCCTTTCAGTAGGAAATTGCACTTCATTTATTTATATGTGGAGGTAGATGCTCCAACTCGATTTCAAAGTAAAAACTGTACGAAAATCAAACCGGCACTAGGAAACAGACTGAGAAACCAGAGTAAGTGTTGCTCTTGCAAACCGTTCCACTTGGGCTATATGGACGAAAGTCTCTCCACATGCTCAGTTCTGAGAGATATGTGAGTGTGAAAGCCGTCTTTCACCTAGCTTGTTCGGAACACAAAATCCTTTTCAGTTGGAAATTGCACTACATATTATTATATGGGGAGGTTATATCTCCAACTGGTGTTTAAACTAAAAATTGTAGGAAATTCAAACCGGCACTAGGAAGTACACTTGGAATCCAGAGTAAGTGTTGCAATGGCAACCATTTACCCTAGTGCAATTGGAAAGAAAACCTCTTCACATGTTCAGTTCAGAGGTATAATTGTGTGTGAAAGCCGTCCTTCACCTAGCTTGTTGGGAACACATTGTTTCTTTCAGTTGGAATCTGCAGTACATACATATATATGTGGAGGTTCTAGCTACATCTCCTGTTTACTGTGAAAGTTGCAAGAATATCAAACTGGCATTAGGAAACTGAGAAACCAGAGTACGTGCTACAACTGTAAGTTTTCCCTTTGTGTTCGTTGAACGAACATCTCTCCACATGCTCAATTCGAAGAGATAAATGTGTATGGAAGCCGTGCTTCACCTATCTTCTTGGGAACACAAAGTTTCATTACAGTTGGAATCTTCACTACATTCATATATATGGGCTGGTACAAGCTCCAACTCGGTATTACACTGAAAACTGCAGGAACTTGAAACTGGCACTAGGAAACAGACTGAGAAACCAGAGGAATTTTATTCTCCTGCATCCTTTTCCATTTGTGCTAGTTGAAAGAACTACTCTCCCCATGCTCAGTTCTGAGAGATAAGTGAGTGTGAATGCCGTACTTCATCTAGCTTGTTGGGAAAATATAGTTTCTCTTCAGTTGGAAAGGGCACTACATTCATATATATGGGGAGGTAACAGCTCGAACTCGGGTTAAATTTGAAAACTGTAGGAACTTCAAACAGGCACTAGGAAACAGTCTGAGAAGCCAGAGTAAATGTTGCTCCTGCAACAATTTCCCCTTTTTCTATTTGAACGAAAGTCTCTCAACATTCTTAGTTCTGAGGGAAAAGTGTGTGTGAAAGCCGACCTTTACCTAGCTGGTAGGGAAAACAATGTTTCCTTTCAGTTGGTATCTGCACTGCATACATATATAAGAGAGGTACTAGCTCCATCTAGAGTATACGGTGAAAATTGCAGGAAATTCAAACAGGCACTAGAAAACTGACTGAGAAACCAGAGTAAGTGTTGCTCATGCAAAATTTTAGCCTTCTGCTATTTAAACGAACTTTTCTCCATATGCTCAGTTCTGAGAGATAAGTGTGTGTGAAAGCCGTCTTTCACCTAGCTTTTTGGGAACACATTGTTTCTTTCAGTTGGAAACTGCAGTACATACATATATATGTGGAGGTACTAGCTACATCTCCTGTTTACGGTGAAAGCTGCAAGAACATCAAACCGGCATTAGGAAACAGACTGAGAAACCAGAGTACGTGTTACAAATGTATCCTGTTCCCTTTGTGTTCGTAGAACGGACGTCTCTCCACATGCTCATTTCGGAGAGATAAATGTGTATGGAAGCCGTGCTTCACCTATCTTGTTGGGAACACAAGGTTTCTTTACAGTTGGAATCTGCCCTACATACATATATATGGGCTGGTACAAGCTCCAACTGTGTTTTACACTGAAAACTGCAGGAACTTCAAAACGGCACTAGGCAACACAGTGAGAATCCAGAGTAACAGTTTCCCCTGCACCCGGGTCCCCTTGTGCTATTTGAACGAATGTCTCTCCACATGCTCATTTCTGAGAGATACGTGTGTGTGAAAGCCGTACTTCACCGAACTTGTTGGGAACACAAAGTTTCATTTAATTTGGAAACTGCACTACATACATATATATGGGTAGGTACTAGCTCCAACTGTGTTTTACAGTGAAAACTGCAGGAACTTCAAACCGGAACTAGGACACAGACTTAGATACCAGAAAAAGTGTTACCCCTGCAACGCGTTACCATTTTGCTAGTTGAAAGGACATCTCTCTACGTACTCAGGTCTGACAGATAAGTGTGTCTTAAAGGCGTGCTTCACCTAGCTTGTTGGGAAAATAAAGTTTCTTTTCATTTCTAATCTACACTACATACTTATATAAGGGGAGGTACTAGCTACATCTCGGGTTTACGGTGAAATCTGCAGGAACATCAAACAGGCATTAAGAAAAAGACTGAGAAACCAGAGTATGTGTTTCAAATGCAAATTTTTCCAGTTGTGTTCGTTGAACGAACGTCTGTCCACATGCTCATTTCAAAGAGATAACTGTGTGTGGAATCCTTGCTTCACTTATCTTGTTGGGAACACAAAATTTCTTTTCATTTGGAATCTTCACTACATACATATATATGGGCTGGTACAAGCTCCAACTAGGTATGACAATGAAAACTGCAGGAACTTCCAACGGCACTAGGAAACACAGTGAGAATCCAGAGTAACAGTTTCACCAGCACCCGGGTCCCCTTGTGCTATTTGAACGAATGTCTCTCCACATGCTCATTTCTGAGGGACAACTGTGTGTGGAAGCCGTGCTACACCTATCTTGTTGGGAACACAAAGATTCTTTTCAGTTGGAATCTGCACTACATACATATATATAGGGAGGTACAAGTTCCCAATCGTGTTTACAGTGAAAACTGCAGGAAATTCAAACTGGCACTAGGAAACACAGTGAGAAACAAGAGAAAGAGTTTCTCATGCAAACTGTTCCCCTTGTGTTAGTTGAAAGAACGTCTCTCTACATACTCAGGTCTGACAGAAAAGTGAGTGTTAAAGGCGTTTTGCATCTTGCTTATTTTGAAAACAAAATTTCTTTTAATTTCCAATCTGCACTACATACATATATATAGGGAAGTACTAGCTCCAACTTTGGTTTACAATGAAAACTGCAGGAATTTCAAACAGGCACTAGGAACAGAGAGAGTAACCAGAGTAAGTGTTTATCCTGCAACCCGTTAAAATTGTGCTAGTTGAACGAACGTCTCTCCAAATGCTCAGTTCTGAGTGATGTGTGTGTGAAAGCCGTCCTTCACCTAGCTTCTAGGGAACACAGACATTCCTTTCAGTAGGAAATTGCACTTAATTCATTTACATGGTGATGTAGTAGCTCCAAATCGTGTTCAAATTAAAAAATTTATGAACTTCAAACAGGCACTAGGAAAAAGACTGAGAAAACAGAGTAAGTGTTGCCCTGCAACCCGTTCTCCTTGGGCTATTTCGACGAAAGTCTCTCCACATGCTCAGTTCTGAGAGATATGTGAGTGTGAAAGCCGTCTTTCACCTATCTTGTTTGGAACACAAAGATTCTTTTCAGTTGTAAATTGCACTACATATAATTATATGAGGAGGTAATACCTCCAACTCGTTTTTAAACTAAAAACTGTACGAACTTCAAAGCGGCACTAGAAAACAGACTGAGAAACCAGAGTAACTGTTGCTCATGCAAAACTTTCCCCTTCTGCTATTTAAACGAACTTTTCTAAATATGCTCAGTTCTGAGAGATAAGTGTGTGTGAAAGCCGTCCTTCACCTAGCTTCTAGGTAACACAGACTTTCCTTTCAGTAGGAAAATGCACTTCATTTATTTATATGTGGAGGTAGTTGCTCCAACTCGATTTCAAAGTAAAAATTGTACGAACTTCAAACCGGCACTAGGAAACAGACTGAGAAACCAGAGTAAGTGTTGATATTGCAAACCGTTCCACTTGGGCTTTGGACGACAGTCTCTCCTCATGCTCAGTTCTGAGAGATATGTTAGTGTGAAAGCCGTCTTTCACCTAGCTTGTTCGGAACACAAAGATTCTTTTCAGTTGGAAATTGCACTACATATAATTATATGGGGAGGTTATATCTCCAACTGGATTTTAAACTAAAAACTGTAGGAACTTCAAACCGGCACTAGGAAGTACACTTAGAAACCAGAGTATGTGTTGCATCTGCAACCATTTACCCTAGTGCAATTGGAACGAAAGCATCTTCACATATTCAGTTCAGAGGTATAATTGTGTGTGAAAGCCGTCCTTCACCTAGCTTGTTGGGAACACAATGTTTCTTTCAGTTGAAATCTGCAGTACATACATATCTATGTGGAGGAAGTAGCTACATCTCCTGTTTACGGTGAAAGCTGCAAGAATATCAAACTGGCATTAGGAAACTGAGAAACCAGAGTACGGGCTAAATCAGTAATATTTCCCTTTGTTTTCGTTGAACGAACATCTCTCCACATGCTCATTTCGGTGAGATAAATGTGTATGGAAGCCATGCTTCAACTATCTTCTTGGGAACACAAATTTTCATTACAGTTGGAATCTTCAATACATTCATATATATGGGCTGGTACAAGCTATAACACGGTATTACACTGAAAACTGCAGGAACTTGAAACTGGCACTAGGAAACAGACTGAGAAACCAGAGGAATTTTTTCTCCTACATCCCTTTCCATTTGTGCTAGTTGAAGGAACTTCTCTCCCCATGCTCAGTTCTGAGATATAAGTGAGTGTGAAAGCCGTACTTCACGTAGCTTGTTGGAAAATATAGTTTCTTTTTAGTTGGAAAGTGCACTATATTCATATATATGGGGAGGTTCCAGCTCGAACTCGGGTTAAAATTGAAATCTATAGGAACTTCAAACAGGCACTAGGAAACAGACTGAGAAGCCAGAGTAAGTGTTGCTCCTGCAACAAGTTCCCATTTTTCTATTTGAACGAATGTCTCTCAAAATGCTTAGTTCTGAGTGAAAAGTGTGTGAGAAAGCCGTCCTTTTCCTAGCTTGTAGGGAAAACAAGGTTTCTATTCAGTTGTCATCTGCACTGCATACGTATATATGGGAGGTAGTAGCTCCATCTGGAGTTTACAGTGAAAATTGCAGGAAATTCAAACAGGCACTAGGAAACAGACTGAGAAACCAGAGTAAGTGTTGCTCATGCTAACATTTCCCCTTCTGCTATTTAAACGAACGATACTCCACATGATCAGTTCTGAGAGATAAGTGTGTGTGAAAGCCGTCATTCACCTAGCTTCTAGGGAACACAGACTTTCCTTTCAGTAGGAAATTGCACTTCATTCATTTACATGGGGATGAAGTAACTCCAACTCGGGTTCAAAGTAAAAACTTTACGAACTTCATACCGGCACTAGGAAAAAGACTGAGAAACTAGAGTAAGTGCTTCCCTGCATACAGTTCCACTTCTGCTATTTGAACGAAGGTCTCTCAACATGCTCAGTTCAGAGAGATATGTGAGTGTGCAAGCCGTATTTCACCTAGCTTGTTGGTTACAGAAAGTTTCTTTTAAGTTGTAAATTGCACTTCATATAATTATATGAGGAGGCAAAATTTCCAACTGGTTTTTAAACTAAAAACTGTAGGAAATTCAAACCGGCACTAGGAAGTACACTTAGAAAACAGAGTAAGTGTTGAAACTGCAAACAGTTACCCTAGTGCAATTGGAACGAAAGCCTCTTCACATGTTCAGTTCACAGATATAATTGTGTGTGAAAGCTGTCCTTCACCTAGCTTCTATGGAACACAAAATTTCCTTTCAGTAGGAAATTGCACTTCATTCATTTACATGGGGATGAAGTAGCTCCAACTCGGGTTCAAAGTAAAATCTTTACGAACTTCAAACCGGCACTAGGAAAAAGACTGAGAAACCAGAGTAAGTGTTGCTCATGCAAAATTTTCCCCTTCTGCTATTTAAACGAACTTTTCTCCATATGCTCAGTTCTGAGAGATAAGTGTGTGTGAAAGCCGTCCTTCAACTAGCTTCTAGGGAACACACACTTTCCTTTCAGTAGAAAATTGCACTTCTTTCACTTACATGGGGATGTAGTAGCTCCAACTCGGGTTCAAAGTAAAAACATTACGAACTTCATACCGGCACTAGGAAAAAACTTAGAAACCAAATTTAGTGTTGCCCTGCAAACAGTTCCACTTGTGCTATTTGAACGAACGTCTCTCCACATGCTCAGTTCAGAGAGATATGTGAGTGTGAAAGCCGTCTTTCACATAGCTTGTTCGGAACACAAAGTTTCTTTTCAGAAGGAAATTGCACTACATATAATTACATGAGGAGGTAATACCTCCAACTCGTTTTGTAACTAAAAACTGTAGGAACTTCTAACCGGCATTCGAAAGTACACTTAGAAACCAGAGTATGTGTTGCAACTGCAACCAGTTACCCTAGTGCAATTGGAACGAAACTATCTTCACATGTTCAGTTCAGAGATATAATTGTGTGTGAAAGCCGTCCTTCACCTAGCTAGTTGGGAACACATTGTTATTTTCAGTTGGATTCTGCAATACAAACATATATATGTGCTGGTACTAGCTACATTTCCTGTTTACGGTGAAAGCTGCAAGAACATCAACCCGGCATTAGGAAACAGACTGAGAAACCAGAGTACGTGTTACAAATGTATCCTGTTCCCTTTGTGTTCGTTGAACGGACGTCTCTCCATCTGCTCATTTCGGAGAGATAACTGTGTATGGAAGCCGTGCTTCACCTATCTTGTTGGGAACACAAAGTTTCTTTACAGTTGGAATCTGCACTACATACAAATATATGGGCTGCTACAATCTCCAACTCGGTATTTCACTGAAAACTGCAGGAACTTCAAAACGGCACTAGGAAACACAGTGAGAATCCAGAGTAACAGTTTCCCCTGCACAAGGGGTCCCCTTGTGCTATTTGAACGAATGTCTCTCCACATGCTCATTTCTGAGAGATACGTGTGTGTGAAAGCCGTACTTCACATAGCTTGTTCCGAAAATATAGTTTCTTTTCAGTTGGAAAGTGCACAACATTCATATATATGGGGAGGTACCAGCTCGAACTCGGGTTAAAATTGAAAAGTGTAGGAACTTCAAACAGGCACTAGGAAACAGACTGAGAAGCCAGAGTAAGTGTTGCTCCTGCAATAAGTTCCCTTTTTTCTAGTTGAACGAAAGTCTCTCAACATGTTTAGTTCTGAGAGAAAAGTGTGTGTGAAAGCCGGCCTTCACCTAGCTTCTAGGGAACACAGACTTTCCTTTCAGTAGGAAATTGCACTTCATTCATTTACTTGGGGATGTAGTAGCTCCAACTCGGGTTCAAAGTAAAAACTCTATGGACTTCAAACAGGCACTAGGGAAAAGACTGAGAAACCAGAGTAAGTGTTGCCCTGCAAACCGTTCCACTTGTGCTATTTGAACGAAAGTCTCTCCACATGCTCAGTTCAGAAAGATATGTGAGTGTGAAAGCCGCCTTTCACCTAGCTTGTTCGGAACACAGTTTCTTTTCAGTTGGAAATTGCACTACATATAATTATATGAGGAGGTAATACGTCCAACTCGTTTTTAAACTAAAAACTGTAGGAACTTCAAACCGGCACTAGGAAGTACACTGAGAAACCAGAGTAAGTGTTGCAACTGCAACCGGTTACCCTAGTGCAATTGGAACGAAAGCCTCTTATCATGTTCAGTTCAGATGGATAATTGTGTGTGAAAGCCGTCCTTCATCTAGCTAGTTGGGAACACATTGTTTCTTTCAGTTGGAATCTGCAGTACATACATATATATGTGGAGGTACTAGCTACATCTCCTGTTTACGGTGAAAGCTGCAAGAATATCAAACTGGCATTAGGAAACTGAGAAACCAGAGTACGTGTTAGAACTGTAATTTTTCCCTTTATGTTCGTTGAACGAACGTCTTTCCACATGCTCATTTCGGAGAGATAAATGTGTATGGAAGCCGTGCTTCACCTATCTTATTGGGAACACAAAGTTTCTTTACAGTAGGAATCTTCACTACATACATATATATGGGCTGGTACAAGCTCCAACTCGGTATTACACTGAAAACTGCAAGAACTTGAAAACGGCACTAGGAAACAGACTGAGAAACGAGAGTTAGTGTTGCCCTGCAAACCGTTCCACTTGGGCTATTTGGACGAATGTCTCTCCACATGCTCAGTTCAGAGAGATATGTGAGTGTGAAAGCCGTCTTTCACCTAGCTTGTTCGGAACACATAGATTCTTTTCAGTTGTAAATTGCACTACATACACTTATATGAGGAGGTACTAAATCCAAATCGGTTTTAATCTAAAAACTGTAGGAATTTCAAACCGGCACTAGGAAGCACGCTTAGAAACCAGAGTAAGTGTTGTAACTTCAACTCGTTACCCTAGTGCTATTGGAACGAAAGCCTCTTCACATGCTCAGTTTTGAGATATAAGTGTGTGTGAAAGCCGTCCTTCACCAAGCTTGTTGGGAACACATTGTTTCTTTCAGTTGGAATCTGCAGTACATACATATATATGTGGAGGTACTAGCTACATCTCCTGTTTACGGTGAAAGCTGCAAGAATATCAAACTGGCATTAGGAAAATGAGAAACCAGAGTACGTTTTACAAATATATGCTGTTACCTTTGTGGTCGTTGAACGGACGTCTCTCCACATGCTCATTTCGGAGAGATAAATGTGTATGGAAGCCGTGCTTCACCTATCTTGTTGGGAACACAAAGTTTCTTTACTGTTGGAATCTTCACTACATACATATATATGGGCTGGTACAATCTCCAACTTGGTATTACACTGACAACTGCAGGAACTTGAAAATGGCCCTAGGAAACAGACTGAGAAACCAGAGGAATTTTTTTCTTCTGCATCCCTTTCCATTTGTGCTAGTTGAAAGAACTTCTCTCCCCATGCTCAGTTCTGAGTGATATGTGAGTGTGAAAGCCGTACTTCATCTACCTTGTTGGGAAAATATAGTTTCTTTTAAGTTGGAAAGTGCACTACATTCATATATATGGGGAGGTACCAGCTCAAACTCGGGTTAAAATTGAAAACTGTAGGAACTTCAAACAGGCACTAGGAAACAGACTGAGAAGCCAGAGTAAGTGTTGCTCCTGCAACAAGGTCCCCTTTTTCTATTTGAACAAAAGTCTCTCAACATGCGTAGTTGTGAGAGAAAAGTGTGTGTGAAAGTCGTCCTTTTCCTAGCTTGTAGGGAAAACAAGGTTTCTTTTCAGTTGTCATCTGCACTGCATACATATATATGGGAGGTACTAGCTCCATCTGGAGTTTACGGTGAAAATTGCAGGGAATTCAAACAGGCACTTGTAAATAGACTGAGAAACCAGAGTAAGTGTTGCTCATGCATACCTTTCCCCTTCTGCTATTTAAACGAATGTTTCTCCACATGCTCAGTTCTGAGAGATAAGTGTATGTGAAAGCCGTCCTTCACCTAGCTTCTAGGGAACACAGACTTTCCTTTCAGTAGGAAATTGCACTTCATTCATTTACATGGGGATGTAGTAGCTCCAACTCTGTTTCAATGTAAAAACATTACGAACTTCAAACCGGCACTAGGAAAAAGACTGAGAAACCAGAGTAAGTGTTGCCCTGCAAACCGTTCCACTTGTTGTATTTGAACGAACGTCCCTCCACATGCTCAGTTCAGAGAGATATGTGAGTGTCAAAGCCGTCTTTCAACAAGCTTGTTCGGAACACAAAGATTCTTTTCAGTTGTAAATTGCACTACATACATTTATAAGAGGAGGTACTACATCCAACTCGGTTTTAATCTAAAAACTGTAGGAATTTCAAACCGGCACTAGGAAGCACGCTTAGAAACCAGGGTAAGTGTTGCAACTGCAACTCGTTACCCTAGTGCTATTGGAACGAAAGCCTCTTCACATGCTCAGTTTTGAGATATAAGTGTGTGTGAAAGCCGTCCTTCACCAAGCTTGTTGGGAACACATTGTTTCTTTCAGTTGGAATCTGCAGTACATACATATATATGTGGAGGTACTAGCTACATCTCCTGTTTACGGTGAAAGCTGCAAGAATATCAAACTGGCATTAGGAAAATGAGAAACCAGAGTACGTTTTACAAATATATGCTGTTACCTTTGTGGTCGTTGAACGGACGTCTCTCCACATGCTCATTTCGGAGAGATAAATGTGTATGGAAGCCGTGCTTCACCTATCTTGTTGGGAACACAAAGTTTCTTTAATGTTGGAATCTTCACTACATACATATATATGGGCTGGTACAATCTCCAACTTGGTATTACACTGACAACTGCAGGAACTTGAAAATGGCCCTAGGAAACAGACTGAGAAACCAGAGGAATTTTTTTCTTCTGCATCCCTTTCCATTTGTGCTAGTTGAAAGAACTTCTCTCCCCATGCTCAGTTCTGAGTGATATGTGAGTGTGAAAGCCGTACTTCATCTACCTTGTTGGGAAAATATAGTTTCTTTTAAGTTGGAAAGTGCACTACATTCATATATATGGGGAGGTACCAGCTCAAACTCGGGTTAAAATTGAAAACTGTAGGAACTTCAAACAGGCACTAGGAAACAGACTGAGAAGCCAGAGTAAGTGTTGCTCCTGCAACAAGGTCCCCTTTTTCTATTTGAACAAAAGTCTCTCAACATGCGTAGTTGTGAGAGAAAAGTGTGTGTGAAAGTCGTCCTTTTCCTAGCTTGTAGGGAAAACAAGGTTTCTTTTCAGTTGTCATCTGCACTGCACACATATATATGGGATGTACTAGCTCCATCTGGAGTTTACGGTGAAAATTGCAGGGAATTCAAACAGGCACTTGTAAATAGACTGAGAAACCAGAGTAAGTGTTGCTCATGCATACCTTTCCCCTTCTGCTATTTAAACGAATGTTTCTCCACATGCTCAGTTCTGAGAGATAAGTGTATGTGAAAGCCGTCCTTCACCTAGCTTCTAGGGAACACAGACTTTCCTTTCAGTAGGAAATTGCACTTCATTCATTTACATGGGGATGTAGTAGCTCCAACTCTGGTTCAATGTAAAAACATTACGAACTTCAAACCGGCACTAGGAAAAAGACTGAGAAACCAGAGTAAGTGTTGCCCTGCAAACCGTTCCACTTGTTGTATTTGAACGAACGTCCCTCCACATGCTCAGTTCAGAGAGATATGTGAGTGTCAAAGCCGTCTTTCAACAAGCTTGTTCGGAACACAAAGATTCTTTTCAGTTGTAAATTGCACTACATACATTTATAAGAGGAGGTACTACATCCAACTCGGTTTTAATCTAAAAACTGTAGGAATTTCAAACCGGCACTATGAAGCACGCTTAGAAACCAGGGTAAGTGTTGCAACTGCAACTCGTTACCCTAGTGCTATTGGAAAGACAGCCTCTTCACATGCTCAGTTCTGAGAGATAAGTGTGTGTTAAAGCCGTCCTTCACCTATCTTGTTGGGAACACTTTGTTTCTTTCAGTTGGAATCTGCAGTACATACATATATATGTGGAGGTACTAGCTACATTTCCTGTTTATGGTGAAAGCTGCAAGAACATCAACCCGGCATTAGGAAACAGACTGAGAAACCAGAGTACGTGTTACAAATGTATCCTGTTCCCTTTGTGTTCGTTGAACGGACGTCTCTCCATCTGCTCATTTCGGAGAGATAACTGTGTATGGAAGCCGTGCTTCACCTATCTTGTTGGGAACACAAAGTTTCTTTACAGTTGGAATCTGCACTACATACAAATATATGGACTGGTACAAGCTCCAACTCGGTATTTCACTGAAAACTGCAGGAACTTCAAAAAGGCACTAGGAAACACAGTGAGAATCCAGAGTAACCGTTTCCCCTGCACAAGGGGTCCCCTTGTGCTATTTGAACGAATGTCTCTCCACATGCTCATTTCTGAGAGATACGTGTGTGTGAAAGCCGTACTTCACATAGCTTGTTCTGAAAATATAGTTTCTTTTCAGTTGGAAAGTGCACAACATTCATATATATGGGGAGGTACCAGCTCGAACTCGGGTTAAAATTGAAAAGTGTAGGAACTTCAAACAGGCACTAGGAAACAGACTGAGAAGCCAGAGTAAGTGTTGCTCCTGCAATAAGTTCCCTTTTTTCTAGTTGAACGAAAGTCTCTCAACATGCTTAGTTCTGAGAAAAGTGTGTGTGAAAGCCGTCCTTCACCTAGCTTCTAGGGAACACAGACTTTCCTTTCAGTAGGAAATTGCACTTCATTCATTTACATGGGGATGTAGTAGCTCCAACTCGGGTTCAAAGTAAAAACTTTATGGACTTCAAACAGGCACTAGGGAAAAGACTGAGAAACCAGAGTAAGTGTTGCCCTGCAAACCGTTCCACTTGTGCTATTTGAACGAAAGTCTCTCCACATGCTCAGTTCAGAAAGATATGTGAGTGTGAAAGCCGCCTTTCACCTAGCTTGTTCGGAACACAAAGTTTCTTTTCAGTTGGAAATTGCACTAAATATAATTATATGAGGAGGTAATACCTCCAACTCGTTTTTAAACTAAAAACTGTAGGAACTTCAAACCGGCACTTGGAAGTACACTTAGAAACCAGAGTAAGTGTTGCAACTGCAACCATTTACCCTAGTGCAATTGGAACGAAAGCCTCTTATCATGTTCAGTTCAGAGGGATAATTGTGTGTGAAAGCCGTCCTTCACCTAGCTAGTTGGGAACACATTGTTTCTTTCAGTTGGAATCTGCAGTACATACATATATATGTGGAGGTACTAGCTACATCTCCTGTTTACGGTGAAAGCTGCAAGAATATCAAACTTGCATTAGGAAACTGAGAAACCAGAGTACATGTTAGAACTGTAACTTTTCCCTTTATGTTCGTTGAACGAACGTCTCTCCACATGCTCATTTCTGAGAGATAAATGTGTATGGAAGCCGTGCTTCACCTATCTTATTGGGAACACAAAGTTTCTTCACAGTTGGAATCTTCACTACATACATATATATGGGCTGGTACAAGCTCCAACTCGGTATTACACTGAAAACTGCAAGAACTTGAAAACGGCACTAGGAAACAGACTGAGAAACGAGAGTTAGTGTTGCCCTGCAAACCGTTCCACTTGGGCTATTTGGACGAATGTCTCTCCACATGCTCAGTTCAGAGAGATATGTGAGTGTGAAAGCCGTCTTTCACCTAGCTTGTTCCGAACACAAAGGTACTATTCAGTTGTAAATTGCACTACATACACTTATATGAGGAGGTACTAAATCCAAATCGGTTTTAATCTAAAAACTGTAGGAATTTCAAACCGGCACTAGGAAGCACGCTTAGAAACCAGAGTAAGTGTTGCAACTGCAACTCGTTACCCTAGTGCTATTGGAACGAAAGCCTCTTCACATGCTCAGTTTTGAGATATAAGTGTGTGTGAAAGCCGACCTTCACCTAGCTTGTTGGGAACACATTGTTTCTTTCAGTTGGAATCTGCAGTACATACATATATATGTGGAGGTACTAGCTACATCTCCTGTTTACGGTGAAAGCTGCAAGAATATCAAACTGGCATTAGGAAAATGAGAAACCAGAGTACGTTTTACAAATATATGCTGTTACCTTTGTGTTCGTTGAACGGACGTCTCTCCACATGCTCATTTCGGAGAGATAAATGTGTATGGAAGCCGTGCTTCACCTATCTTGTTGGGAACACAAAGTTTCTTTACTGTTGGAATCTTCACTACATACATATATATGTGCTGGTACAATCTACAACTCGGTATTACACTGTAAACTGCAGGAACTTGAAAATGGCCCTAGGAAACAGACTGAGAAACCAGAGGAATTTTTTTCTCCAGCATCCCTTTCCATTTGTGCTAGTTGAAAGAACTTCTCTCCCCATGCTCAGTTCTGAGTGATATGTGAGTGTGAAAGCCGTACTTCATCTACCTTGTTGGGAAAATATAGTTTCTTTTAAGTCGGAAAGTGCACTACATTCATATATATGGGGAGGTACCAGCTCAAACTCGGGTTAAAATTGAAAACTGTAGGAACTTCATACAGGCACTAGGAAACAGACTGAGAAGCCAGAGTACGTGTTGCTCCTGCAACAAGGTCCCCTATTTCTATTTGAACAAAAGTCTCTCAACATGCGTAGTTGTGAGAGAAAAGTGTGTGTGAAAGTCGTCCTTTTCCTAGCTTGTAGGGAAAACAAGGTTTCTTTTCAGTTGTCATCTTCACTGCACACATATATATGGGAGGTACTAGCTCCATCTGGAGTTTACGGTGAAAATTGCAGGGAATTCAAACCGGCACTTGTAAACAGACTGAGAAACCAGAGTAAGTGTTGCTCATGCATACCTTTCCCCTTCTGCTATTTAAACGAATGTTTCTCCACATGCTCAGTTCTGAGAGATAAGTGTATGTGAAAGCCGTCCTTCACCTAGCTTCTAGGGAACACAGACTTTCCTTTCAGTAGGAAATTGCACTTCATTCATTTACATGGGGATGTAGTAGCTCCAACTCTGTTTCAATGTAAAAACATTATGAACATCAAAATGGCACTAGGAAAAAACTGAGAAACCAGAGAAAGTGTTGCCCTGCAAACCGTTCCACTAGTGCTATTTGAACGAAATTCTCTCCACATGCTCAATTCAGAAAGATATGTGAGTGTGAAAGCCGTCTTTCAACTAGCTTGTTCGGAACACAAAGTTTCTTTTCAGTTGGAAATTGCACTAAATATAATTATATGAGGAGGTAATACCTCCAACTCGTTTTAAAATAAAAACTGTAGGAACTTCAAACCGGCACTAGGAAGTAAACTTAGAAACCAGAGTAAGTGTTGCAACTGCAACCAGTTACCCTAGTGCAATTGGAACGAAAGCCTCTTCACATGTTCAGTTCAGATATATAATTGTGTGTGAAAGCCGTCCTTCACCTAGCTTGTTGGGAACACATTGTTTCTTTCAGTTGGAATCTGCAGTACATACATATATATGTGGAGGAACTAGCTACATCTCCTGTTTACGGTGAAAGCTGCAAGAATATCAAACTGTAATTAGGAAATTGAGAAACCAGAGTACGTGTTACAACTGTAAGTTTTCCCTTTGTGTTCGTTGAAAAACGTCTCTCCACATGCTCATTTCGGAGAGATAAATGTGTATGGAAGCCGTGCTTCACCTGTCTTGTTGGGAACACAAGTTTGTTTACAGTTGGAATCTTCACTACATACATATATATGGGCTGGTACAAGCTCCAACTCGGTATTACACTGAAAACTGCAGGAACTTGAAACTGGCACTAGGAAACAGACTGAGAAACCAGAGGAATTTTTTTCTCCTGCATCCCTTTCCATTTGTGCTAGTTGAAAGAACTTCTCTCCCCATGCTCAGTTCTGAGTGATAAGTGAGTGTGAAAACGGTACTTCACCTAGCTTGTTGGGAAAATATAGTTTCTCTTCAGTTGGAAAGTGCACTACATTCATATATATGGGGAGGTACCAGCCCGAACTCGGGTTAAAATTGAAAAATGTAGGAACTTCAAACAGGCACTAGGAAACAGACTGAGAAGCCAGAGTAATTGTTGCTCTTGCAACCGGTTCCACTTGGGCTATTTCGACGAAAGTCTCTCCACATGCTCAGTTCAGAGAGATATGTGAGTGTGAAAGCCGTCTTTCACCTAGCTTGTTTGGAACACAATGATTCTTTTCAGTTGTAAATTGCAATACATATAATTATATGAGGAGGTAATACCTCCAACTCGTTTTTAAACTAATAACTGTACGAACTTCAAAGCGGCACTAGAAAACAGACTGAGAAACCAGAGTAAGTGTTGCTCATGCAAACTTTCCCTTCTGCTATTTAAACGAAATTTTCTATATATGCTCAGTTCTGAGAGATAAGTGTGTGTGAAAGTCGTCCTTCACCTAGCTTCTAGGTAACACAGACTTTCCTTTCAGTAGGAAATTGCACTTCATTTATTCATAAGTGGAGGTAGTTGCTCCAACTCGATTTCAAATTAAAAACTGTACGACCTTCAAACCGGCACTAGGAAACAGACTGAGAAACCAGAGTAAGTGTTGCTCTTGCAAACCGTTCCACTTGGGCTATTTGGACGAAAGTCTCTCCACATGCTCAGTTCAGAGGGATATGTGAGCTTGAAAGCCGACTTTCCCCTTGCTTGTTCGGAACACAAAGATTCTTTTCAGTTGTAAATTGCACTGCATACATTTATATGAGGAGGTACTACATCCAACTCTGTTTTAATCTGAAAACCGTAGGAATTTCAAACCGGCACTAGGAAGCACGCTTAGAAACCAGAGTAAGTGTTGCAACTGCAACTAGTTACCCTAGTGCTATTGGAAAGAAAGCCTCTTCACATGCTCAGTTCTGAGATATAAGTGTGTGTGAAAGCCGTCCTTCACCTAGCTTGTTGGGAACACATTGTTTCTTTCAGTTGGAATCTGCAGTACATACATATATATGTGGAGGTACTAGCTACATTTCCTGTTTACGGTGAAAGCTGCAAGAACATCAAACCGGCATTAGGAAACAGACTGAGAAACCAGAGTACGTGTTACAAATGTATCCTGTTCCCTTTGTGTTCGTTGAACGGACGTCTCTCCACATGCTCATTTCGGAGAGATAAATGTGTATGGAAGCCGTGCTTCACCTATCTTCTTGGGAATACAAAGTTTCATTACAGTTGGATACTTCACTACATTCATATATATGGGCTGGTACAAGCTCCAACTCGGTATTACACTGTAAACTGCAGGAACTTGAAACTGGCACTAGGAAACAGACTGAGAAACCAGAGGAATTTTTTTCTCCTGAATCCTTTTAGATTTGTGCTAGCTGAAAGAACTACTCTCCCCATGCTCAGTTCTGAGTGATAAGTGAGTGTGAAAGCCGTACTTCATCTAGCTTGTTGGGAAAATATATTTTCTCTTCAGATGGAAAGTGCACTTCATTCATATATATGGGGAGGTACTAGCTCGAACTCGGGTTAAATTTGAAAACTGTAGGAACTTCAAACAGGCACTAGGAAACAGTCTGAGAAGCCAGAGTAAATGTTGCTCCTGCAACAAGTTCCCCTTTTTCTATTTGAACGAAAATCTCTCAACATGCTAAGTTCTGAGAGAAAAGTGTGTGTGAAAGCCGACCTTTTCCTAGCTTGTAGGGAAAACAAGGATTCCTTTCAGTTGTTATCTGCACTGCATACATATATAAGGGAGGTACTAGCTCCATCTAGAGTTTACGGAGAAAATTGCAGGAAATTCAAACAGGCACTAGAAAACAGACTGAGAAACCAGAGTAAGTGATGCTCATGCAAAATTTTAGCCTTCTGCTATTTAAACGATCTCTTCTCCATATGCTCAGTTCTGAGAGATAAGTGTGTGTGAAAGAAGTCCTTCACCTAGTTTCTAGGGAACACAAACTTTCCTTTCAGTAGGAAATTGCACTTCATTCATTTACAAGGGGATGTAGTAGCTCCAACTCGGGTTCAAAGTAAAAACATTATGAACTTCAAACCGGCACTAGGAAAAAACTGAGAAACCAGAGTAAGTGTTGCCCTGCAAACCGTTCCACTTGTGCTATTTGAACGAAAGTCTCTCCACATGCTCAGTTCAGAAAGATATGTGAGTGTGAAAGCCGCCTTTCACCAGCTTGTTCGGAACACAAAGTTTCTTTTCAGTTGAAAATTGCACTAAATATAATTATATGAGGAGGTAATACCTCCAACTCGTTTTTAAACTAAAAACTGTAGGAACTTCAAACCGGCACTAGGAAGTACACTTAGAAACCAGAGTAAGTGTTGCAACTGCAACCATTTACCCTAGTGCAATTGGAACGAAAGCCTCTTATCATGTTCAGTTCAGAGGGATAATTGTGTGTGAAAGCCGTCCTTCACCTAGCTAGTTGGGAACACATTGTTTCTTTCAGTTGGAATCTGCAGTACATACATATATATGTGGAGGTACTAGCTACATCTCCTGTTTACGGTGAAAGCTGCAAGAATATCAAACTGGCATTAGGAAACTGAGAAACCAGAGTACGTGTTAGAACTGTAACATTTCCCTTTATGTTCGTTGAACGAACGTCTTTCCACATGCTCATTTCGGAGAGATAAATGTGTATGGAAACCGTGCTTCACCTATCTTATTGGGAACACAAAGTTTCTTTACAGTAGGAATCTTCGCTACATACATATATATGGGCTGGTACAAGCTCCAACTCGGTATTACACTGAAAACTGCAAGAACTTGAAAACGGCACTAGGAAACAGACTGAGAAACGAGAGTTAGTGTTGCCCTGCAAACCGTTCCACTTGGGCTATTTGGACGAATGTCTCTCCACATGCTCAGTTCAGAGGGATATGTGAGCTTGAAAGCCGACTTTCCCCTTGCTTGTTCGGAACACAAAGATTCTTTTCAGTTGTAAATTGCACTGCATACATATTTATGAGGAGGTACTACATCCAACTCTGTTTTAATCTGAAAACCGTAGGAATTTCAAACCGGCACTAGGAAGCACGCTTAGAAACCAGAGTAAGTGTTGCAACTGCAACTAGTTACCCTAGTGCTATTGGAAAGAAAGCCTCTTCACATGCTCAGTTCTGAGATATAAGTGTGTGTGAAAGCCGTCCTTCACCTAGCTTGTTGGGAACACATTGTTTCTTTCAGTTGGAATCTGCAGTACATACATATATATGTGGAGGTACTAGCTACATTTCCTGTTTACGGTGAAAGCTGCAAGAACATCAAACCGGCATTAGGAAACAGACTGAGAAACCAGAGTACGTGTTACAAATGTATCCTGTTCCCTTTGTGTTCGTTGAACGGACGTCTCTCCACATGCTCATTTCGGAGAGATAAATGTGTATGGAAGCCGTGCTTCACCTATCTTGTTGGGAACACAATGTGTCTTTACAGTTGGAATCTGCACTACATACATATTTATGGGCTGGTACAAGCTCCAAATCGGTATTACACTGAAAACTGCAGGAACTTCAAAACGGCACTAGGAAACACAGTGAGAATCCAGAGTAACAGTTTCCCCTGCACCCGGGTCCCCTTGTGCTATTTGAACGAATGTCTCTCCACATGCTCATTTCTGAGAGATACATGTGTGTGAAAGCCGTACTTCACCTAACTTGTTGGGAACACAAAGTTTCATTTAAGTTGGAAACTGCACTACATACATATATATGGGTAGGTACAAGCTCCAACTGTGTTTTACAGTGAAAACTGCAGGAACTTCAAACCGGAACTAGGACACAGACTTAGATACCAGAAAAAGTGTTATCCCTGCAACACGTTACCATTTTTCTAGTTGAAAGAACGTCTCTCTACGTACTCAGGTCTGACAGATAAGTGTGTCTTAAAGGCGTGCTTCACCTAGCTTGTTGGGAAAATAAAGTTTCTTTTCATTTCTAATCTACACTACATACTTATATAAGGGGAGGCACTAGCTACATCTCGGGTTTACGGTGAAATCTGCAGGAACATCAAACAGGCATTAGGAAAAAGACTGAGAAACCAGAGTATGTGTTTCAAATGCAAATTTTTCCAGTTGTGTTCGTTCAACGAACGTCTCTCCACATGCTCATTTCAAAGAGATAACTGTGTGTGGAATCCTTGCTTCACTTATCTTGTTGGGAACACAAAATTTCTTTTCATTTGGAAACTGCACTACATACATATATATGGGCCGGTACAAGCTCCAACTCGGTATTACACTGAAAACTGCTGGAACTTGAAACCGGCACCAGGAAACAGACTGAGAAACCAGAGGAATTTTTTCTCCTGCATCCCGTTCCATTTGGGCTAGTTGAAAGAACGTCCCTCCCCATGCTCAGTTTTGAGTGATAAGTGAGTGTGAAAGTCGTACTTCACTTAGCTTGTTGGGAAAATATAGTTTCTTTTCAGTGGGAAAGTGCACTACATTCATATATATGGGGAGGTACCAGCTCGAACTCGGGTTAAAATTGAAAAGTGTAGGAACTTCAAACAGGCACTAGGAAACAGACTGAGAAGCCAGAGTAAATGTTGCTCCTGCAACAAATTCCCCTTTTTCTAGTTGAACGAAAGTCTCTCAACATGCTTAGTTCTGAGAGAAAAGTGTGTGTGAAAGAAGTCCTTCACCTAGTTTCTAGGGAACACAAACTTTCCTTTCAGTAGGAAATTGCACTTCATTCATTTACAAGGGGATGTAGTAGCTCCAACTCGGGTTCAAAGTAAAAACATTATGAACTTCAAACCGGCACTAGGTAAAAACTGAGAAACCAGAGTAAGTGTTGCCCTGCAAACCGTTCCACTTGTGCTATTTGAACGAAAGTCTCTCCACATGCTCAGTTCAGAAAGATATGTGAGTGTGAAAGCCGCCTTTCACCAGCTTGTTCGGAACACAAAGTTTCTTTTCAGTTGAAAATTGCACTAAATATAATTATATGAGGAGGTAATACCTCCAACTCGTTTTTAAACTAAAAACTGTAGGAACATCAAACCGGCACTAGGAAGTACACTTAGAAACCAGAGTAAGTGTTGCAACTGCAACCATTTACCCTAGTGCAATTGGAACGAAAGCCTCTTATCATGTTCAGTTCAGAGGGATAATTGTGTGTGAAAGCCGTCCTTCACCTAGCTAGTTGGGAACACATTGTTTCTTTCAGTTGGAATCTGCAGTACATACATATATATGTGGAGGTACTAGCTACATCTCCTGTTTACGGTGAAAGCTGCAAGAATATCAAACTGGCATTAGGAAACTGAGAAACCAGAGTACGTGTTAGAACTGTAACATTTCCCTTTATGTTCGTTGAACGAACGTCTTTCCACATGCTCATTTCGGAGAGATAAATGTGTATGGAAACCGTGCTTCACCTATCTTACTGGGAACACAAAGTTTCTTTACAGTAGGAATCTTCGCTACATACATATATATGGGCTGGTACAAGCTCCAACTCGGTATTACACTGAAAACTGCAAGAACTTGAAAACGGCACTAGGAAACAGACTGAGAAACGAGAGTTAGTGTTGCCCTGCAAACCGTTCCACTTGGGCTATTTGGACGAATGTCTCTCCACATGCTCAGTTTAGAGGGATATGTGAGCTTGAAAGCCGACTTTCCCCTTGCTTGTTCGGAACACAAAGATTCTTTTCAGTTGTAAATTGCACTGCATACATATTTATGAGGAGGTACTACATCCAACTCTGTTTTAATCTGAAAACCGTAGGAATTTCAAACCGGCACTAGGAAGCACGCTTAGAAACCAGAGTAAGTGTTGCAACTGCAACTAGTTACCCTAGTGCTATTGGAAAGAAAGCCTCTTCACATGCTCAGTTCTGAGATATAAGTGTGTGTGAAAGCCGTCCTTCACCTAGCTTGTTGGGAACACATTGTTTCTTTCAGTTGGAATCTGCAGTACATACATATATATGTGGAGGTACTAGCTACATTTCCTGTTTACGGTGAAAGCTGCAAGAACATCAAACCGGCATTAGGAAACAGACTGAGAAACCAGAGTACGTGTTACAAATGTATCCTGTTCCCTTTGTGTTCGTTGAACGGACGTCTCTCCACATGCTCATTTCGGAGAGATAAATGTGTATGGAAGCCGTGCTTCACCTATCTTGTTGGGAACACAATGTGTCTTTACAGTTGGAATCTGCACTACATACATATTTATGGGCTGGTACAAGCTCCAAATCGGTATTACACTGAAAACTGCAGGAACTTCAAAACGGCACTAGGAAACACAGTGAGAATCCAGAGTAACAGTTTCCCCTGCACCCGGGTCCCCTTGTGCTATTTGAACGAATGTCTCTCCACATGCTCATTTCTGAGAGATACATGTGTGTGAAAGCCGTACTTCACCTAACTTGTTGGGAACACAAAGTTTCATTTAAGTTGGAAACTGCACTACATACATATATATGGGTAGGTACAAGCTCCAACTGTGTTTTACAGTGAAAACTGCAGGAACTTCAAACCGGAACTAGGACACAGACTTAGATACCAGAAAAAGTGTTATCCCTGCAACACGTTACCATTTTTCTAGTTGAAAGAACGTCTCTCTACGTACTCAGGTCTGACAGATAAGTGTGTCTTAAAGGCGTGCTTCACCTAGCTTGTTGGGAAAATAAAGTTTCTTTTCATTTCTAATCTACACTACATACTTATATAAGGGGAGGCACTAGCTACATCTCGGGTTTACGGTGAAATCTGCAGGAACATCAAACAGGCATTAGGAAAAAGACTGAGAAACCAGAGTATGTGTTTCAAATGCAAATTTTTCCAGTTGTGTTCGTTCAACGAACGTCTCTCCACATGCTCATTTCAAAGAGATAACTGTGTGTGGAATCCTTGCTTCACTTATCTTGTTGGGAACACAAAATTTCTTTTCATTTGGAAACCACTACATACATATATATGGGCCGGTACAAGCTCCAACTCGGTATTACACTGAAAACTGCTGGAACTTGAAACCGGCACCAGGAAACAGACTGAGAAACCAGAGGAATTTTTTCTCCTGCATCCCGTTCCATTTGGGCTAGTTGAAAGAACGTCCCTCCCCATGCTCAGTTTTGAGTGATAAGTGAGTGTGAAAGCCGTACTTCACTTAGCTTGTTGGGAAAATATAGTTTCTTTTCAGTTGGATAGTGCACTACATTCATATATATGGGGAGGTACCAGCTCGAACTCGGGTTAAAATTGAAAAGTGTAGGAACTTCAAACAGGCACTAGGAAACAGACTGAGAAGCCAGAGTAAATGTTGCTCCTGCAACAAGTTCCCCTTTTTCTAGTTGAACGAAAGTCTCTCAACATGCTAAGTTCTGAGAGAAAAGTGTGTGTGAAAGCCGACCTTTTCCTAGCTTGTAGGGAAAACAAGGATTCCTTTCAGTTGTTATCTGCACTGCATACATATATAAGGGAGGTACTAGCTCCATCTAGAGTTTACGGTGAAAATTGCAGGAAATTCAAACAGGCACTAGAAAACAGACTGAGAAACCAGAGTAAGTGATGCTCATGCAAAATTTTAGCCTTCTGCTATTTAAACGAACTCTTCTCCAAATGCTCAGTTCTGAGAGATAAGTGTGTGTGAAAGCCGTTCTTCACCTAGCTTCTAGGGAACACAGACATTCCTTTCAGTAGGAAATTGCTCTTCATTTATTTATATGGGGAGGTAGTAGCTCCAACTCGGTTTCAAAGTAAAAACTGTACGAACATCAAACCGACACTAGGAAACAGACTGAGAAACCAGAGTAAGTGTTGCTCTTGCACCCCATTCCACTTGGGCTATTTGGACGAATGTCTCTCCACATGCTCAGTTCAGAGGGATATGTGAGCTTGAAAGCCGACTTTCCCCTTGCTTGTTTGGAACACAAAGATTCTTTTCAGTTGTAAATTGCACTGCATACATTTATATGAGGAGGTACTACATCCAACTCTGTTTTAATCTGAAAACCGTAGGAATTTCAAACCGGCACTAGGAAGCACGCTTAGAAACCAGAGTAAGTGTTGCAACTGCAACTAGTTACCCTAGTGCTATTGGAAAGAAAGCCTCTTCACATGCTCAGTTCTGAGATATAAGTGTGTGTGAAAGCCGTCCTTCACCTAGCTTGTTGGGAACACATTGTTTCTTTCAGTTGGAATCTGCAGTACATACATATATATGTGGAGGTACTAGCTACATTTCCTGTTTACGGTGAAAGCTGCAAGAACATCAACCCGGCATTAGGAAACAGACTGAGAAAACAGAGTACGTGTTACAAATGTATCCTGTTCCCTTTGTGTTCGTTGAACGGACGTCTCTCCGCATGCTCATTTCGGAGACATAAATGTGTATGGAAGCCGTGCTTCACCTATCTTGTTGGGAATACAATGTTTCTTTACAGTTGGAATCTGCACTACATACATATATATGGGCTGGTACAAGCTCAAACTCGGTATTACACTGAAAACTGCAGGAACTTCAAAACGGCACAAGGAAACACAGTGAGAATCCAGCGTAACAGTTTCCCCTGCACCCGGGTCCCCTTGTGCTATTTGAACGAATGTCTCTCCACATGCTCATTTTTGGGAGATACTTGTGTGTGAAAGCCGTACTTCACCTAACTTGTTGGGAACACAAAGTTTCATTTAAGTTGCAAACTGCACTACATACATATATATGGGTAGGTACTAGCTCCAACTGTGTTTTACAGTGAAAACTGCAGGAACTTCAAACCGGAACTAGGACACAGACTTAGATACCAGAAAAAGTGTTACCCCTGCAACGCGTTACCATTTTGCTAGTTGAAAGAACGTCTCTCTACTTACTCATGTCTGACAGATAAGTGTGTCTTAAGGGCGTGCTTCACCTAGCTTGTTGGGAAAATAAAGTTTCTTTTCATTTCAAATCTACACTACATAGTTATATAAGGGGAGGTACTAGCTACATCTCGGGTTTACGGTGAAATCTGCAGGAACATCAAACAGGCATTAGGAAAAAGACTGAGAAATCAGAGTATGTGTTACAAATGCAAATTTTTCCAGTTGTGTTCGTTGAACGAACATCTCTCCACATGCTAATTTCAAAGAGATAACTGTGTGTGGAATCCTTGCTTCAGTTATCTTGTTGGAAACACAAAATTTCTTTTCATTTGGAAACTGCACTACTTACATATATATTGGCAGGTACAAGCTTAATCTCAGTTACACGGAAAACTGCAGGAACTTCAAACCGGCACTAGGAAATAGCCTGAGAAACCAGAGTAATGTTTTCTCTTGCAACCCGTTCCATTTTTGCTAGTTGAACGAACGTCTCCCCACATGCTCAGTTCTGAGAGATAAGTGTATGTGAAAGCCGTCCTTCACCTAGCTTCTAGGGAACACAGACTTTCCTTTCAGTAGGAAATTGCACTTAATTCATTTACATGGGGATGTAGTAGCTCCAACTCGGGTTCAAAGTAAAAAATTTATGAACTTTAAACAGGCACTAGGAAAAAGACTGAGAAACCAGAGTAAGTGTTGCCCTGCAAAACTTTCCACTTGTGCTATTTGAATGAACTTCTCTCCACATGCTCATTTCAGAAAGATATGTGAGTGTGAAGGCCGTCTTTCACCTAGCTTGTTCGGAACACAAAGTTTCTTTTCAGTTGAAAATTGCACTACATATAATTATATGAGGAGGTAATACCTCCAACTCGTTTTTAAACTAAAACCTGTAGGAACTTCAAACCGGCACTAGGAAGTACACTTAGAAACCAGAGTAAGTGTTGCAACTGCAACCATTTACCCTTGTGCAATTGGAACGAAAGCCTCTTCACATTTTCACTTCAGATATATAATTGTGTGTGAAAGCCGTCCTTAACCTAGCTTGTTGGGAACACATTGTTTCTTTCAGTTGGAATCTCCAGTACATACATATATATGTGGATGAACTAGCTACATCTCCTGTTTACGGTGAAAGCTGCAAGAATATCAAACTATCATTAGGAAACTGAGAAACCAGAGTACGTGTTACAAGTGTAATTTTTCCCTTTTGTATTCGTTGAAAGAACGTCTCTCCACATGCTCATTTCTGAGAGATAAATGTGTATGGAAGCCGTGCTTCACCTGTCTTGTTGGGAACACAAAGTTTCTTTACAGTTGGAATCTTCACTACATAAATATATATGGGCTGGTACAAGCTCCAACTCGTTATTACACTGAAAACTGCAGGAACTTGAAACTGGCACTAGGAAACAGACTGAGAAACCAGAGGAATTTTTTTCTCCTGCATCCCTTTCCATTTGTGCTAGTTGAAAGAACTTCTCTCCCCATGCTCAGTTCTGAGTGATAAGTGAGTGTGAAAGCCGTACTTCACCTAGCTTGTTGGGAAAATATATTTTCTCTTCAGTTGGAAAGTGCACTACATTCATATATATGGGGAGGTACCAGCTCGAACTCGAGTTAAAATTTAAAACTGTAGGAACTTCAAACAGGCACTAGGAAACAGACTGAGAAGCCAGAGTAAGTGTTGCTCTTGCAACCCTTTCCACTTGGGCTATTTCGACGAAAGTCCCTCCACATGCTCAGTTCAGAGAGATAAGTGAGTGTGAAAGCCAACTTTCACCTAGCTTGTTTGGAACACAAAGATTCTTTTCAGTTGTAAATTGCACTACATATAATTATATGTGGAAGTAATACCTCCAACTCGTTTTTAAACTAAAACTTGTAGGAACTTCAAACCGGTAATAGGAAGTACACTTAGAATCCAGAGTAAGTGTTGCAACTGCAACCATTTACCCTAGTGCAATTGGACGAAAGCCTCCTCACATGTTCAGTTCAGAGATATAATTGTGTGTGAAAGCCGTCCTTCACCTAGCTTCTAGGGAACACACACTTTCCTTTCAGTAGGAAATTACACTCCATTTATTTATATGGGGAAGTAGTAGCTCCAACTCGGTTTCAAAGAAAAAACTGTACGAACTTCAAACTGGCACTAGGAAACAGACTGAGAAACCAGAGTAAGTGTTGCCCAGTAAACCGTTTCACTTGGGCTATTTGGACGAATGTCTCTCCACATGCTCAGTTCAGAGAGATATGTGAGTGTGAAAGCCGTCTTTCACCTAGCTTGTTCGGAACACAAAGATTCTTTTCAGTTGTAAATTGCACTACATACATTTATAATAGGAGGTACTACATCCAACTCGGTTTTAATCTAAAAACTGTAGGAATTTCAAACCGGCATTAGGAAGCATGCTTAGAAACCAGAGTATGTGTTGCCACTGCAACTCGTTACCCTAGTGCTATTGGAACGAAATCCTCTTCACATGCTCATTTCTGAGTTATAATTGTGTGTGAAAGCAGTACTTCACTTAGCTTGTTGGGAAAATATTGTTTCTTTTCAGTTGGAAAGTTCTCTATATTCATATATATGGGGAGGTACCAGCTCAAACTCGGGTTAAAATTGAACACTGTAGGAACTTCAAACAGGCACTAGGAAACAAACTGAGAAGCCAGAGTAAGTGTTGCTCCTGCAACAAGTTCCCATTTTTCTATTTGAAAGAATGACTCTCAAAATGCTTAGTTCTGAGAGAAAAGTGGGTGTGAAAGCCGTCCTTTTCCTAGCTTGTAGGGAAAACAAGGTTTCTATTCAGTTGTCATCTGCACTGCATACGTATATATGGGAGGTAGTAGCTCCATCTGGTGTTTACGGTGAAAATTGCAGGAAATTCAAACAGGCATTAGAAAACAGACTGAGAAACCTGAGTAAGTGTTGCTCAAGCAAACCTTTCCCCTTCTGATATTTAAACGAACGATTCTCCACATGATCAGTTCTGAGAGATAAGTGTGTTTTAAAGCCGTCATTCACCTAGCTTCTAGGGAACACAGACTTTCCTTTCAGTAGGAAATTGCACTTCATTCATTTACATGGGGATGTAGTAGCTCCAACTCGGTTTCAAAGTAAAAACTTTACGAACTTCAAACCGGCACTAGGAAAAAACTGAGAAACCAGAGTATGTGTTGCCCTGCAAACAGTTCCACATGTGCTATTTGAAAGAACGTCTCTCCACATGCTCAGTTCAAAAAGATGTGTGAGTGTGAAAGCCGTATTTCACCTAGCCTGTTGGTTACACAAAGTCTCTTTTCAGTTTGAAATTGCACTTCATATAATTATATGAGGAGTTAAAACCTCCAACTCGAATTAATCTAAAAACTGTACGAACTTCAAACCGGCACTAAGTAGTACACTTAGAAACCAGAGTATGTGTTGCAACTGCAACCAGTTACACTAGTCCAAATGGAACGAAAGCCTCTTCACATGTTCAGTTCAGAGATATAACTGTGTGTGAAAGCCGTCCTTCACCTAGCTTCTATGGAACACAGACTTTCCTTTTAGTAGGAAATTGCACTTCATTCATTTACATGGGGATGTGGTAGCTCCAACTCGGGTTCAAAGTAAAAACTTTACGAACTTCAAATCGGCACTAGGAAAAAGACTGAGAAACCAGAGTATGTGTTGCCCTGCACACCGTTCCACTTGTTCTATTTGAACGAACATCTCTCCACATGCTCAGTTCAGAGAGATATGTGAGTGTCAAAGCCGTCTTTCACCTAGCTTGTTTGGAACACAAAGATTCTTTTCAGTTGTAAATTGCACTACATACACTTATATGAGGCGGTACTATATCCAACTCGGGTTTAATCTAAAAACTGTAGGAATTTCAAACCGGCACTAGGAAGCACGCTTAGAAACCAGAGTAAGTGTTGCAACTGCAACTCGTTACACTAGTGCTATTGGAACGAAAGCCTCTTCACATGCTCAGTTCTGAGATATAAGTGTGTGTGAAAGCCGTCCTTCACCTAGCTTGTTGGGAACACATTGTTTCTTTCAGTTGGAATCTGCAGTACATACATATATGTGTGGAGGTACCAGCTACATTTTCTGTTTACGGTGAAAGCTGCAAGAACATCAAACCGGCATTAGGAATCAGACTGAGAAAACAGAGTACGTGTTACAAATCTATCTTGTTCCCTTTGTGTACGTTGAACGGACGTCTCTCCGCATGCTCATTTCGGAGAGATAAATGTGTATGGAAGCCGTGCTTCAAGTATCTTTTTGGGAACACAATGTTTCTTTACAGTTGGAATCTGCAATACATACATATATATGGGCTGGTTCAAGCTCAAACTCGGTATTACACTGAAAACTGCAGGAACTTCAAAACGGCACTAGGAAACACAGTGAGAATCCAGAGTAACAGTTTCCCCTGCACCCGGGTCCCCTTGTGCTATTTGAACGAATGTCTCTCCACATGCTCATTTCTGAGAGATACGTGTGTGTGAAAGTCGTACTTCACCAAACTTGTTGGGAACACAAACTTTCATTTAAGTTGGAAACTGCACTACATACATATATATGGGTAGGTACTAGCTCCAACTGTGTTTTACAGTGAAAACTGCAGGAACTTCAAACCGGAACTAGGACACAGTCTTAGATACCAGAAAAAGAGTTACCCCTGCAACGCGTTACCATTTTGCTAGTTGAAAGAACGTCTCTCTACGTACTCAAGTCTGACAGATAAGTGTGTCTTAAAGGCGTGCTTCACCTAGCTTGTTGGGAAAATAAAGTTTCTTTTTATTTCTAATCTACACTACATACTTATATAAGGGGAGGTACTAGCTACATCTCGGGTTTACGGTGAAATCTGCAGGAACATCAAACAGGCATTAGGAAAAAGACTGAGAAACCAGAGTATGTGTTACAAATGCAAATTTTTCCAGTTGTGTTCGTTGAACCAACGTCTCTCCACATGCTCATTTCAAAGAGATAACTGTGTGTGGAATCCTTGCTTCATTTAACTTGTTGGGAACACAAAATTTCTTTTCATTTGGAAACTGCACTACATACATATATATGAGCAGGTACAAGCTTAATCTCTGTATTACACGGAAAACTGCAGGAACTTCAAACCGGCACTTGGAAATAACCTGAGAAACCAGAGTAATGTTTTCT
Source organism: Camelus ferus (assembly GCF_009834535.1). Lineage (NCBI taxonomy): Eukaryota > Metazoa > Chordata > Mammalia > Artiodactyla > Camelidae > Camelus > Camelus ferus. The sequence continues at coordinate 1,507,421 of NC_045732.1, forward strand.
CTTGCAACCCGTTCTATTTTTGCTAGTTGACCGAACGTCTCTCCACATGCTCATTTCTGAGTGATAAGTGTGTGTGAAAGCCGTCCTTCAACTTACTTGTTGAGAACACAAGTTTCTTTTCAGCTGCAAAGTCCATTACATACATATGTATGATGAGGTACTAGCTCCAACTCGGTTTTTCTGTGAAAACTGCAAGAAATTCATCCCTGCACTAGGAAACAGACTGAAAATCCAGAGTAATTGTTTCCCCTGAATACCGTTCCCCTTGTGCTAGTTGAAAGAAAGTCTCTGCACATTCACATTTCTGAGACATAATGGTGTGTGAAAGCTGTTCTTCACCTAGCTTGTTGGGAAAACAAAGTATCTTTTCAGTTGGAAACTGCACTGCATACAGATATGGGGAGGTAATACCTACAGCTTGGGGTTACGGTGAAAACTGCAGGAACATCAAACCGGCGTTAGGAAACAAAAAGAAATACCAGAGTACGTGTTACAACTGCAAGCTTTTCCCTTTGTGTTCGTTGAACGAGCGACTCTCCACATGCTCATTTCTGAGGGACAACTGTGTGTGGAAGCCGTGCTTCACCTATCTTGTTGGGAACACAAAGATTCTTTTCAGTTGGAATCTGCACTACATGCATATATATACGGAGGTACAAGTTCCCAATCGTGTTTACAGTGAAAACTGCAGGAAATTCAAAGCGGCACTAGGAAACACAGTGAGAAACCAGAGTAAGAATTTCTCATGCAAACCGTTCCCCTTGTGTTAGTTGAAAGAACGTCTCTCTACATACACAGGTCTGACAGAAAAGTGAGTGTTAAAGGCGTTTTGCACCTTGCTTATTTTGAAAACAAAATTTCTTTTAATTTCCAATCTGCACTACATACATATATATAGGGAGGTACTAGCTCCAACTTGGGTTTACAATGAAAACTGCAGGAATTTCAAACAGGCACTAGGAACAGAGAGAGAAACCAGAGTAAGTGTTTATCCTGCAACCCGTTCCACTTGTGCTAGTTGAACGAACGTCTCTCCAAATGCTCAGTTCTGAAAGATGTGTGTGTGAAAGCCGTCCTTCACCTAGCTTGTTGTGAAAACATTGTTTCTTTCAGTTGGAATCTGCAGTACATACATATATATGTGGAGGTACTAGCTACATCTCCTGTTTACGGTGAAAGCTGCAAGAATATCAAATTGGCATTAGGAAACTGAGAAAACCAGAGTACGTGTTACAAATGTAATTTTTCCCTTTGTGTTCGTTGAAAGAACGTCTCTCCACATGCTCATTTCGTAGAGATAAATGTGTATGGAAGCCGTGCTTCACCTGTCTTGTTGGGAACACAAAGTTTCTTTACAGTTGGAATCATCACTACATACATATATATGGGCTGGTACAAGCTCCAACTCGGTATTACACTGAAAACTGCAGGAACTTGAAACTGGCACTAGGAAACAGACTGAGAAACCAGAGGAATTTTTTTCTCCTGCATCCCTTTCCATTTGTGCTTGTTGAAAGAACTTTTCTCCCCATGCTCAGTTCTGAGTGATAAGTGACTGTGAAAGCCGTACTTCACCTAGCTTGTTGGGAAAATATAGTTTCTCTTCAGTTGGAAAGTGCACTACATTCATATATATGGGGAGGTACCAGCTCGAACACGGGTTATAATTGAAAACTGTAGGAACTTCAAACAGGCACTAGGAAACAGACTGAGAAGCCAGAGTAAGTGTTGCTCTTGCAACCCGTTCCACTTGGGCTATTTCGACGAAAGTCTCTCCACATGCTCAGTTCAGAGAGATATGTGAGTGTGAAAGCCGTCTTTCACCTAGCTTGTTTGGAACACAAAGATTCTTTTCAGTTGTAAATTGCACTACATATAATTATATGAGGAGGTAATACCTCCAACTCGTTTTTAAACTAAAAACTGTAGGAACTTCAAACCGGCACTAGGAAGCACACTTAGAAACCAGAGTAAGTGTTGCAACTGCAAACATTTCCCCTAGTGCAATTGGAATGAAAGCCTCTCCACATGCTCAGCTCTGAAATATAACTGTGTTTGAAAGCCGTCCTTCACCTAGCTTGTTGGGAACACATTGTTTCTTTCAGTTGGAAATTTCACTACATACAATTATATGAGGAGGTAATACCTCCACCTCGGTTTTAAAGTAAAACTGTAGGAACTTCAAACCGGCACTTGGAAGCACACTTAGAAACCAGAGTAAGTGTTGCTACTGCAACTTTTTCCCCTACTGCAATTGGAACGAACGTCTCTCCACATACTCAGTAATGAGATATAAGTGTGTGTGAAAGCCGTCATTCACCTAGCATGTTGGGAACACTTTGTTTCTTTTCAGTTGGAATATGCAGTACTTACATATATATGGGGAGGTACTAGCTACATCTCGGGATTACGGTGAAACTGCAGGAACATCAAACCAGCATTAGGAAACAGACTGAGAAACCAGAGTATGTGTTACTACTGCAACCTGTTCCCTATGTGTTCTTTGAACGAACATCTCTCCACATGCTCATTTCGGAGAGATAACTTTGTTTGAAAGCCGTGCTTCACCAATCTTGTGGGGAAGACAAATTTCTTTTCAGTTGGAATCTGCACTACTTACATATATATGCACTGGTACAAGCTGAAACTCTGTATTACAGTAATACTGCAGGAAATTCAAACAGGCACTAGGAAACACAGTGAGAAACCAGAGTAATAATTTCTCCTGCAACCGGTTCCCCTTGTGCTATTTGAACGAATGTCTCTCCACATGCTCAGTTCTGAGAGATACGTGTGTGTTAAAGCCACCCCTCACCTTATTGTTGGGAATACAAGTTTCTATTCAGCTGGAAAGTGCACTACATACATATATTTGTAAAGGTACTAGCTCCAACTCGGTTTTAATATGAAAGGTCCAGCAACTTCAAACCAGCACTAGGAAACAGTCTGAGAAACCAAAGTAAGTGTTTCTCCTAAAAAACCGCTTATTCTGTGCTAGATGAACGAAAGTCTTCCACATGATCATTTCTGAGTGTTTAGTGTGTGTGAAAACCGAAATTCACCTAGCTTTTTGGGAACAAATAGATTCTTTTCAGTTGGAAAGGGCACTACATTCATATATATGGGGAGGAACTAGCTCGAACTCGGGTTTAAATTGAAAACTCTAGAATCTTCAAACCGGCACTAGGAAACAGACTCAGATACCAGTGTATGTGTTGCACCTGCAACCCGTTCCCCTTGAGCTCTTTGAATGAACGTCTCTCCACATGTTCAGTTCTGAGAGATAAGTGTGTGTGAAAGCTGCCTTTACCTAGCTTGTAGGGAAACAAGGATTCTTTTCAGTTGGATCCTGCACTGCAATCATATATATGGGGAGGTACTAGCTCCATGACGAGTTTACGGTGAAAACTGCAGGAAATTCAAACAGGCACTGGGAAACAGACTGAGAAACCAGAGTAAGTGTTGCTCCTGCAACCAGTTCCCCTTGTGCTATTTGAAAGAACGTCTCTCCACATGCTCAGTTCTGAGAGATAAGTGTGTGTGAAAGCAGGACTTCACCTACCTTGTTGGGAACATAAAGTTTCTTTTCAGTTGGTAATTGCACTACATTTATTTATATGGAGAGGAAATAGCTCCAACTCGGGTTTAAAGTAAAAACTGTAGGAACTTTAAACCGGCACTAGGATACACACTTAGAAACCAGAGTAAGTTTGGCAACTGCAACCCGTTCTCCTTGTGCTGTTTGAACGAACGTCTCTCCACATGCTCAGTTCTGAGTAATAAGTGTGTGTGAAAGCCGTCCTTCACCTAGCTTGTTGGGAATACATTGTTTCTTTTAAGTTGGAAATTACACTACATTCATTTATATGGGGATGTACTAGCTCCAACACGGGTTTAAAGTAAAAAATGTAGGAACTTCCACCCGGACTTGGAAACACACTTAGAAACCAGAGTAATTGTTACACCTGCAACACGTTCCCCTTGTGCTATTTGAACGAACGTCTCTCCAAATGCTTATTTCGGAGAGATAACTGTCTGTGGAAGCCGTGATTCACCTATCTTGTTGTGAACACTAAGTGTCTTTTCATTTTGAAACTGCACTACATACATATATATGGGGAGGTACTAGCTCCAACTAGGTTTTACAGTGAAAAATGTAGGAACTTCCTCCAGACACATTGAAACAGACTGAAAATACTGTTTAAGTGTTTCTCCTGCAAATCGTTTCCTTTGAGCTTGTTGAACGAACGTCTCTCAACATGCTCTGTTCTGAGTGAAAGGTGTGTGTGAAAGCCATTCTTTACCTAGCTTGATGGGAACAGATAGTATCTTTTCATTTGGAAACTGCACTATATACATATATATGGGGAGGTACTAGTTCCAACTGGGTTTTACAGTGAAAACTGCAGGAACTTCAAACCGGCACTAGGAAATAGCCTGAGAAACCAGAGTAAGTGTTTCTCCTGCAACCCATTCCCTTTGAGACAGTTGAACGAATGTCTCTCCACATGCTCATTTCTGTGAGATACGTGTGTGTGAAAGCTGCCCTTCAACTTACTTCTTGGGAACAGAAGTTTCTTTTCAGGTGGAAAGTGCACTACATAACATATATGGTGAGGTACTAGCTCCAACTTGGAGTTTCAGTGAAAACTGCAGGAACTTGAAACTGGCACTAGGAATCAGACTTTGAAACCTGAAGAAGTGCTTTTCCTGCAACCCGTTTCCATTGTGCTAGTTGATTGAAAGGCTCTCTAGATGCTCATTTCTGAGAGATAGATGTGTGTGAAAGCCGTACTTCACCTAACTTGTTGGGAACACATAGTTTCTTTTCAGCTGGAAACTGCACTACATTCATATATATGGCTTGGTACTAGCTCCAACTCGGGTTTTCAGTGAAAATTGCAGGAACTTGAAACCGGCATTTGGAAACAGACTGAGAAACCAGAAGAAGTGTTTTTCCTGAAACTCTTTTCCATTGTGCTAGTTGATCGAACGTCTCTCTACATGCTCAGTTCTGAGAGATAGATGTGTGTGAAAGCTGTACTTCACCTAACTTGTTGGGAACACAAATTTTCATTTCAGTTGGAAACTGCACTACATACATATATATGGGGAGGTACTATCTCCAACTGTATGTTACAGTGAAAACTGCCAGAACTTCAAACCGGAACTAGGACACAAACTGAAAAACAAGAAGAACTGTTACACCTGCAACCCGTTAACATTTTGCTAGTTGAAAGAACGTCTCTCTACATACTGAAATCTGACAGATAACTGTGTCTTAAAGGCGTGCTTCAACTAGCTTGTTGGGAAAATAAAGTTTTTTTTTCATTTGGAATCTGCACTACATACATATATATAGGGAGGTACTATTACCAATTCGGGTTTACAGTGAAAACTGCAGGAACTTCAAACTGGCACTAGGAACAGAGAGAAAAACCAGAGGAAGAGTTTCTCCTGCAAACCATTCCATTTGTGCTTGTTCAACGAACGTCTCTCCACATGATACTTTCTGAGTTATATGTGTGTATGAAAGGCTTACTTCACCTAGCTTGTTGGGAACACAGGGTTTCTATTCAGTTGGAAAATGCACTAAATACATATATATGGGGAGTACAAGCTCCAACTGGGTTTTACTGTGAAAACAGCAGGAACTTCTAATCGGCACTAGGAAACAGACTGAGAAATCAGAGGAAGTGTTTATCCTGCAACCTCTTCCATTTATGCTAGTTGAACGAACGTCTCTCCACATGCTAATTTCTGAGAGATAATTGTGTGTGAAAGCCGCCCTTCACTTACTTGTTGGGAACACAAGTTTCTATTCAGCTGGAAAGTGCACTACATACATATATTTGTAGAGGTACTAGCTCCAATACGGTTTTAAAGTGAAAACTGTAGCAACTTCAAACCAGTACTAGGAAACGGCCTGAGAAACAAGAGTAAGAGTACCTCATTCAAAACCGCTTACTTTGGCTAGCTGAAAGAAAGTCTCTCCACATGCTCATTTCTGAGAGATTCGTGTGTGTGAACGCCGCCTTTACCTAGCTTGTAGGGAAACAAGGATTCTTTTCAGTTGGAATCTGCACTGCAATCATATATATGGGGAGGAACTAGCTCCATGTAGAGTTTATGTTGAAAACTGCAGGAAATTCAAACAGGCACTAGGAAACAGACTGAGAATCCAGAGTAAGTGTTGCTCCTGCAACACGTTCCCCTTGTGATATTTGAACGAAAGACTCTCCACATGCTCAGTTCTGAGAGATAATTGTGTGTGAAAGCAGTCCTTCACCTACCTTGTTGGGAACACAAATGTTCTTTTCATTTCGAAATTGCACTACCTTCATTTATATGGGGAGGAATTAGCTCCAACTCGGGTTTAAAGTAAAAACTTTAGGAACTTTAAACCGGCACTAGGAAACAAACTTAGAAACCAGAGTAATTGTGGCACCTGCAACCCGTTCCCCTTGTGCTATTTGAAGGAACGTCTCTCCACATGCTCAGTTCTGAGATATAAGTGTGTGTGAAAGCCGTCCTTCACCTAGCTTATTGGAAACACATTGTTTCTATTCAGGTGGTATCTGCAATAAATACATATATATGAGGAAGTTCTAGCTACATCTCGGGTTTACAGTGAAAACTGCACTAAACTCAAACTGGCATTAGGAAACAGACTGAGATCCCAGAGTACGTGTCACAACTGCATCCCATTCCCCTTGTGCTACTTGAACGAACGTCTCTCCACATGCTCACTTCTGAGGGATATGGGTGTGTGAAATCCGTACTTCACCTAGCTTGTTGGGAAAACAAAGTTTCATTTCAGTTGGAAAATGCACTACATACATATATATGGGGAGGACTATCTCCAACTAGGTTTTACAGAGAAAACTGCAGGAAATTCAAACCGGAACTAGGACACAGACTGAGAAACCAAAGTAATTGTTTCTCCTGCATCCGGATCCATTTGGGCTAGTTGAACGGACGTCTTTCCCCATGCTCATTTCTGAGAGATAATTGTGTGTGAATGCCGCCCCTCATCTTACTTGTTGCGAAGACAAGTTTCTTTTCAGCAGGAATGTGCACTACATACATATATATGGTGAGGTACTTTCTCGAACATGGTTTTATAGTGAAAAATTCAGGAACTTTAAACCAGCACTAGGAAACAGTCTGAGAAACCAGAGTAAGTGATTCTCCTGTGAAACCGCTCATTTTGTGCTAGTTGAACTAAAGTCTCACCACATGCTCAGTTCTGAGAGATAAGTGTGTGTGAAAGCCGAACTTCACCTATCTTGTTGGAAACACATAGTTTCTTTTCAGTTGCAAAGTGCACTACATTCTTATTTATGGGGAGGTACTAGCTCGAACTCGGGTTTAAATTGAAATCTGTAGGAAATTCAAACCGGCACTAGGATACAGACTGAGAAACCAGAGTAAAAGTTTCTACTGCAACCCGTTACCATTGGGCTAGATGAACGAAAGTCTCTCCACATGCTCATTTCTGAGAGATAACTCTGTGTGAAAGCCGTCCTTCACAAAACTTGTTGGGAACACAAAGATTCTTTTAAGTTGCAAACTACAATCCGTACGTATCTATGGGGAGGTATTAGGTGCAACACGGATTTACAGAGAAAACTGCTGAAACTTGAAACCGGCACTAGGAAACAGACTTAGAATGCAGAAGAAGTGTTTTCCTGCAATCCGTTTCCATTGGGCTAGTTGAACGAACGTCTCTGTACATGCTCAGTTCTGACAGATAAGTGTGTGTTAAAACGCGTGTTTCACCTAGCATTTTTGGGAAAACAAAGATTCTTTTCACTTGGAATCTGCACTACATACATATATAAAAGGAGGTACTAGCTCCAACACAGGATTACAGTGAAAAGTGCAGTAACTTCAAACCGGCACTATTAAACACAGTGAGAAAACAGAGTAATAGTTTCTCCTGCAACAGGTTCCCCTTGTGCTATTTGAACGAACGTTTCTCCACATGCTCAGTTCTTAGAGATACGTGTGTGTGAAAGCCGTACTTCACCTAACTTGTTGGGAACACAAACTTTCATTTCAGTTGGAAACTGCACTACATAAATATAAATGGGTAGTTAATAACTCCAACTGGAGTTTAAAGTGAAAACTGCAGGAACTTCAAACCGGAACTAGGATACAGACTGAAAAACAAGAAGAAGTGTTACACCTGCAAACCGTTACCATTTGCTAGTTGAAAGAACGTCTCTCTACATACTCATGTCTGACAGATAAGTGTGACTTAAAGGCGTGCTTCAACTAGCTTGTTGGGAAAGTAATGTTTCTTTCATTTTGAATCTGCACTATATAAATATATATAGGGAGGTACTAGTTCCAACTCGTGTTTACAGTGAAAATTGCAGAAACTTCAAACTGGCACTAGGAAAAGAGAGAGAAACCAGAGTAAGAGTTTCTCCTGCAAACCATTCCCCTTGTGCTTGTTGAAAGGACATCTGTCCACATGCTCATTTCTGAGTTACATGTGTGTGTGAAAGACGTCCTTCACCTAGCTTGTTGGGAACAGAAAGTTTCTATTCAGTTGGAAACTGCACTACATACATATATATGCGGAGGTAATAAATCCAACTCGGTTTTACAGTGCTAACTGTAGGAACTTTCAATAGGCACTAGGAAGCAGCCTGAGAAACCTGTGTGTTTCCCCTGCAACCCTTTCCCTTTGAGCTAGTTGAACGAACGTCTCTCCACATGCTCAGTTCTGAGAGATATGTGTGTGTGAAAGACGTCCTTCACCTAGCTTGTTGGGAACACAGAGATTCTATTCTGTTGGACATTGCACTACATACATATATATGGGCAGGTACAATATCCAACTGGGTTTTACAGTGAAAACTGCAGAAACTTCAAACCGGCACTAGGAAAAAGACTGAGAATACAGAGGAAGTGTTTATCCTCCACACATTCCATTTGTGCTAGTTGAATGAAATTGTCGGCACAGGCTCAGTTCTGAGAGATAAGTGTGTGTGAAAGCGGAACTTCACCTAGCTTGTTGGGAACACAAAGATTATTTACATTTGGAAACAGCAGGACATCCGTATATATGGGAAGGTATTAGCTAAAACTCTACTTTACAGTGAAAACTGAAGGAAAATCATCACTGCATTAGGAAACAGACTGAAAATCCAGAGTAAATGTTTCCTCTGCAAACCGTTCCCCTTGGGCAAGTTGAACGAAAGTCTCTACACATGCTCAGTTCTGAGACATAAGTGTGTGTGAAAGCTGTTTTTTACCTAGCTTGATGGGTAAAACAAAGTTTCTTTTCAGTTGGAATCTTCACTGCATACACATATGGGGAGGTAGTACCTACATCTCGGGGTTACGGTGAAAACTGCAGGATCATCAAACCGGCATTAGGAAACTGACTGAGAAAACAGAGTACGTGTTACAACTGCAACCTATTCCCTTTGTGTTCGTTGAACGAACGTCTCTCCACATGCTCATTTCTGAGTGATAACTGTGTGTAGAATCCGTGCTTCAGCAAGATGTTGGGAACACAAAGTTTCCTTTCAGTTGCATTCTGAATTACAATCATATAAATATGGAGGTAGTAGTTCCAACTCATGTTTACAATGAAAACTGCAGGATCTTCAAACCTGCACTAGGAAATACATTGAGAAATCACAGTAAGAGTTTCTCCTGCAAACTGTTCCACTTGTGCTAGTTCAACGAAAGTCTCTCCACATGATCAGTTCTGAGAAATATGTGTGTTTGAAAGCCATACTTCACCTAAATTTTTGGGAACACAAAGTTTCATTTCAGTTGGAAAATGCACTACATACATATATATGGGGAGGTACTAGCTCCAACTGTGTTTTACTGTAAAAACTGCAGGAACTTCAAACCGGAACTAAGAAACAGACTGAGAATCCAGAAGAAGTGTTTCTCATGCAACATGTTCCCATTGTGCTAGTTGAAAGAACGTCTCTCTACATACTAAGTTCTGATAGAATATTGTGACTTAAAGGCGTGCTTCAACAAGCTTTTTGGGAAAAAATGATTCTTTTCATTTGGAATCTGCACTACATAGATATATATAAGGAGGTAGTAGCTCCAAATTGGGTTTACAGTGAAAACTGAAGAAACTTCAAACCGGCACTAGGAAACAGCCTGAGAAACAAGAGGAAGGGTTTCTCCTGGAACCCGTTCCATTTGTGCTATTTGAAGGAACGTCTCTCCAAATGCTCAGTTCTGAGTTATAAGTGTCTGTGAAAGCTGTCCTTCCACTAGCTTGATGGGAACAGAAAGTATCTTTTCAGTTGGAAACTGCACTACATACATATATATAGGGAGGTACTAGCTCCAATTGGGTTTTACACTGAAAATGTAGGAACTTCCAACAGGCAATAGGAAACAGCCTGAGAATCCTGTGCAAATGTTTCTCCTGGAACCCGTTCCTTTGAGATAGTTGAACGAACGTCTCTCCACATGCTCATTTCTGACAGATAAGTGTGTGTGAAAGTCGCCCTTCACCTTACTTGTTGGGAACACGAGTTTCTTTTCAGCTGGAAAGTGCACAATATACATATATATGGAGAGGTAGTAGCTCCAACTCGGAATTTTAGTGAAAACTGCAGGAACTTGAAAGTGGCACTAGGAAACAGACTGAGAAACCAGAAGAAGGGTTTTCCTGCAACCTGGTCCCCTTGTGTTCGTTGAACGAACATCTCTCCACATGCTCATTTCTGAGGGATAACTGCGTGTAGAATCCGTGCTTCAACTAGCTTCCTGGGAACACAAAGTTTCTTTCAGTTGGAATCCGCACTACTTACATATATATATGGAGGTAATAGCTCCAACTCGGGTTTACAGTGAAAACTGCAGGAACTTCAATCCTGCACTATGAACAGAGAGAGAACCAGAGTAAGAGTTTCTCCTGCAACCCACTCCCCTTGTGCTTGTTAAATGAACATCTCTCCACATTCTAATTTCTGAGAGATATTTGTGTGTGAAAGACTTCCTTCACCTAGCTTGTTGGGAACACACAGTTTCTATTCAGTTGGAAACTGCACTACATACATATATACGGGGAGGAACTAGCTCCAACTGGGTTTTACAGTGAAAACTGCAGGAACTTCAAACCGGCACTAGGAAACAGACTGAGAAAACAGAGGAAGTGTTTATCCTGCAACCCTTTCCATATGTGCTAGTTGAACGAAATTCTCTGCACATGCTCAGTTCTGAGAGATAAGTGTCTGTGAAAGCCGAACTTCACCTAGCTTGTTGGGAACACAAAGATTATTTACAGGTGGAAACAGCAGGACATTCGTATATACGGGAAGGTACTAGCTAAAACTCGATTTTACAGTGAAAACTGCAGGAAATTCATCCCTGCACTAGTAAACAGACTGAAAATCCAGAGTAAATGTTTCCCCTACAAACAGTTCCCCTTCTGCATGTTGAACGAAATTCTCTGCACATGCTCAGCTCTGAGACATAAGTGTGTGTGAAAGCTGTTCTTTACCTAGCATGATGGGAAAACAAAGTTTATTTTTAGTTGGAATCTGCACTACATACATATATGGGGAGATACTAACTACATCTCGGGGTTACGGTGAAAACTGCAGTATCATCAAACCGGCATTAGGAAACTGACTGAGGAAACAGAGTACGTGTTACAAATGCAACCTGTTCCTTTTGTGTTCGTTGAACGAACGTCTATCCACATGCTCAAATCGGAGAGATAACTGAGTGTGGAAGCTGTGTTTCAATTAGCTTGTTGGGAACACAAAGTTTCTTTTCATTTGGAAACTGCACTACATAAATATATATGTGCTGGTACAAGCTCCAAATCGTTATTACAGTGAAAACTGCAGGAACTTCAAACCGGCACTAGGAAACAGCCTGAGGAACCAGAGTAATTTATTCCCCTGCAACACGTTTCCCTTGTGCTATTTGTACGAACGTATCTCCACATGCTCATTTTGGATAGATAACTATGTGTGTAAGCCGTGCTTCACCTATCATGTTGGGAACACTAAGTGTCTTTTCAATTGGAACCTGCACTACATACATATATATGGGGAGGTACTAGTTCCAACTGGGTTTTACAATGAAAATTGCAGGAACTTCAAACAAGAACTAGGACACAACTGAGAAAACAGAAAAAGTGTTTCTCCTGCAACCAGTTCAATTTGTGCTATTTGAACGAACATCTCTCAACATTCTCATATCTCAGGGAAATATGTGTGTGAAAGCCGTCCTTCACCTTGCTTGATGGGAACAGAAAGAATCTCTTCAGTTGGAAACTGCACTACATACATAAATATGGGGAGGTAATAGATCCAACTCGGTTTTACAGTGAAAACTGTAGGAACATCAACAGCCACTAAGAAATAAACAGAGAAACCTGTGTAAGTGTTTCCCCTGCAACCCGTTCCCTTTGTGCTAGTTGAACGAACGACTCTCCACATGCTCATTTCTGAGAGAAAGTGTGTGAAAGCATTCCTTCACCTTACTTGTTGGGAACACAAGTTTCTTATAGCTGGAATGTGCACTACATACATATATATGGGGATGTACTAGCTCCACCTCGGGTTTTCAATGAAAATTGCAGGAACTTGAACGGGCACTAGGAAACAGACTGAGAATCCAGAAGAAGTGTTTTTCCTGCAACACGTTTCCATTGTGCTAGTTGATTGAACGTCTCTCTACATGCTCAATTCTGAAAGATAAGTGTGTGTTAAAGGCGTGCTTCACCTAGCTTGTTGGGAACACAAAGTTTCTCTTCACTTTTAATCTGCACTACATACATATATAAAGGGAGGTACTAGCTCCAACTCGGGTTTACAGTGATTCTGCAGAAACTTCTAACCGGCACTAGGAACAAAGATAGAAAACGGAGTAAGAGATTCCCCTGAAAACCGATCCCCTTGTGCTTGTTGAACGAACGTCTCTACACATGCTCAGTTCTGACAGATATATGTGTGTGAAAACGAACTTCCGCTAACTTGTTGGGAACACAGAGATCCTATTAAGTTGGACAATGCACCACATACATATATATGGGGAGGTACAAGTTATAACTGGGTTTTACATTGAAAACTGTAGGAACTTCAAACCGGCACTAGGAGACAGCCTGAGAAAACAGAGTAAGTGATTCTACTACAACCCGTTCCATTTGTTGTATTTGAATGAATGTCTCTCCACATGCTCATTTCTGAGGGGTAACTGTGTTTGAAAGCCGTACTTCACCTTACTTGTTGGGAACACAAGTTTCTTATGAGCTGGAAAGTGCACTACATACATATATATGGGGATGTATTGCTCGACCTCGGTTTTTCCCTGAAAATTGCAGGAATTTAAACGGGCACTTGGAAACAGACTGAGAATCCAAAGGAAGTGATTTTCCTGGAACTCGTTTCCATTGTGCTACTTGATCGAAGGTCTCTCTAAATGCTCAGTTCTGACAGATAATTGTGTGTTAAAGGCGTGCTTCTCCTAGCTTGTCGGGAACACAAAGTTTCTTTTCAGTTAAAATCTGCAATTCAGACATATTTACAGGGAGGTACTAGCTCAAACTTGGGTTTACAGTGAAAACTGCAGGAACTTCAAACCGGCATTTTGAACAGAGAGAGAAACCAGAGTAAGAGTTTATCCTGCAACCCGTTCCATTTGTGCTAGTTGAACGAACATCTCTCCACATGCTCAGTTCTAAGAGATAAGTGTGTGTGAAAGCCGTCCTTCAACTAGCTTGTTGGGAACACAAAGATTCTTTTCAGTTGGAAACTGCACTGCATACATATATATGGGGAGGTACTAGCACCAAATCGTGTTTACAGTGAAAACTGCAGGAACTTCCAACCGACCCTAGGAAACAGTTTGTGAAACCAGAGTAAGTGATTCTCCTGCAACCCGTTCCATTTGTGTTAGTTGAACGAACGTCTCTCCACATGCTCATTTCTGAGAGATAAGTGTGTGTGAAAGCTGCCCTTCAACTTTCTTGTTGAGAACACAAGTTTCTTTTCAGCTGGAAATTGCACTACATACATATATGGTGAGGTAACAGATCCAAAGCAGTTTTCTGTGAAAACTGCAGGAATTTCAAACCAGCATTAGGAAACAGTCTGACAAACCAGAGAAAGTGTTTCTCCTGCAACACCGCTCACTTTGTGCTAGTTGAACGACAGTCTCTCCACATGCTCAGTTTTGAGAGATAAGTGTGTGTGAAAGCCGTCCTTCACCTAGCTTGTTGGGAACACATAGCTTCTTTTGAGTTGGAAAGTGTGATACATTCATATATATGGGGAGGTACTAGCTCCAACTCGGTTTTAAATTAAAAACTATAGGAACATCAAAACGGCTCTAGGAAACAGACTGCAAACCAGAGTAGTGTTGTTCCAGCAACCCGTTTCCCTTTTGTTATTTGAACGAATATCTCTCCACATGCTCAGTTCTGAGGGATAAGTGTGTGTGAAAGCCGTCCTTTACCAAGCTTGTAGGGAACACAAGGTTTCTTTTCAGGTGGAATCTGCACTGCATACATATATATAGGGAGGTTAAATCTCCAACTCGGGTTTAAAGTAAAAACTGTAGGAACTTCAAACCGGCACTAGGAAACACACCTATAAAGCAGATTAAGTGTTGATCCTGCATCCCGTTCCACTTGTGCTACTGGAACGAACGTCTCTCCATATGCTCATTGCAGAGTTATAATTGTGTGTGGTAGCCATCCATCACGTAGCTTGTTGGGAACACAATGTTTATTTTCAGTTAGAATCTGCACTACATACATATATATTGGTTGCTACTAGCTAAACCTCGGGTTTACGGTGTAAACTGCAGGAAATTCAAACCGGCATTAGGATACAGATTGAGAAACCTGAGTACGTGTTACAACTGCAACCTGTTCCCTTTGTGTTTGTTGAACGAACGTCTCTCCACATGCTCATATCGGAGAGATAATTGTGTGTGGAAGCCGTGCTTCAATTAGCATGTTGGGAACACAAAGTTTCTTTTCAGTTGGATACTGCACTACATACATATATATGGGCTGGTACATTCTCCAACACTTTATTACAATGAAAGCTGCAGGAACTTCAAACTGGCACTAGGAAACAGCCTGAGAAACCAGAGTAAGTGATTCTCCTGCAACCCGTTCCATTTGTGGTATTTGAACGAATGTCTCTCTACATGTTCATT
This sequence comes from Camelus ferus, assembly GCF_009834535.1. Taxonomy (NCBI): domain Eukaryota; kingdom Metazoa; phylum Chordata; class Mammalia; order Artiodactyla; family Camelidae; genus Camelus; species Camelus ferus. The sequence continues at coordinate 1,522,598 of NC_045732.1, forward strand.
TCTGAGAGAAAATTGTGTGTGAAAGCCGTCCTTCACCTAGCTTGATGGGAACGGAAAGTGTCTATTCAGTTGGAAACTGTACTACATACATAAATATGGGGACGTAATAGATCCAACACGGTTTTACAGTGCAAACTGCAGGAAATTCCAAGAGGCACTAGGAATCAGACTAAGAAACCTGTGTAAGTGTTTCCCATGCAACACATTCCCTTTGATCTAGTTGAACGAACGTCTCTCCACATGCTCATTTCTGAGAGAAAATTGTGTGTGAAAGCCGTCCTTCACCTTACTTGTTCGGAACACAAATTTCTTATCAGCTGGAAAGTGCACTACATACATATATATGGGGATGTACTGCTCAACTTCGGGTTTTCAGTGAAAACTGCAGAAACTTGAACGGGCACTAGGAAACAGACTGAGAATCCAGAAGAAGTGTTTTTCCTGGAACGCGTTTCCATTGTGCTAGTTGATCGAAGGTCTCACTAAATGCTCAGTTCTGACAGATAAGTGTGTGTTAAAGGCGTGCTTTTCCTACCTTGTCGAAAACACAGTGTCTTTTCCCTTGGAATCTGCACTACAGACATATTTATAGGGAGGTACTAGCTCCAACTCGGGTTTACAGTGAAAACTGCAGGAACTTCCAACCGGAAATTTGAACAGAGAGAGAAACCAGAGTAAGAGTTTATCCTGCAACCCGATCCATTTGTGCTAGTTGAACGAACGTCTCTCCACATGCTCAGTTCTGAGAGATAAGTGTGTGTGAAAGCCGTCCTTCAACTAGCTTGTTTGGAACACAAAGATTCGTTTCAGTTGGAAACTGCACTGCATACATATATAGGGGGAGGTACTAGCACCAAATCGTGTTTACAGTGAAAACTGCAGGAAATCCAACTGGCACTAGGAAATATTTTGTGAAACGAGAGTAAGTGATTCTCCTGCAACCCGTTCCATTTGTGTTAGTTGAACGAACGTCTCTCCACATGCTCATTTCTGAGAGATAAGTGTGTGTGAAAGCCGCCCTTCAACTTTCTTGTTGGGAACACAAGTTTTTTATAGCTGGAAAGTGCACTAGATACATATATATGGGGATGTACTAGCTCCACCTCGGGTTTTCAATGAAAATTGCAGGAACTTGAACGGGCACTAGGAAACAAACTTGGAATCCAGAAGAAGTGTTTTACCTGCAACACGTTTCCATTGTGCTAGTTGATCGAACGTCTCTCTACATGCTCAATTCTGAAAGATAAGTGTGTGTTAAAGGCGTGCTTCACCTAGCTTGTTGGGAACACAAAGTTTCTTTTCACTTTTAATCTGCACTACATACATATATATAGGGAGGTACTAGCTCCAACTCGGGTTTACAGTGATTCTGCAGAAAATTCTAACCGGCACTAGGAACAAAGTTAGAAAACGGAGTAAGAGATTCCCCTGCAAACCGATCCCCTTGTGCTTGTTGAACGAACGTCTCTACACATGCTCAGTTCTGACAGATATGTGTGTGTGAAAACGACCTTCCGCTAACTTGTTGGGAACACAGAGATTCTATTAAGTTGGACACTGCACTACATACATATATATGGGGAGGTACAAGCTACAACTGGGTTTTACATTGAAAACTGTAGGAACTTCAAACCGGCACTAGGAAACAGACTGAGAAAATAGAAGTATTAGTCTGCACCCAGTTCCGATTGTGCTAGTTGAAAGAATGTCTCTCTACATACACAGGTCTGACAGAAAATTGTGTGTTAATGGCGCGCTACACCTTGCTTATTGGGAAAACAAATTTTGTTTTCATTTAGAATCGGCACTACATACATATATATAGGGAGGTACTAGCTCCAACTCTGGTTTAAAGTGAAAACTGCAGGAACATTAAACCAGCATTATGAACAGAGAGAGAAACCAGTGTAAGAGTTTATCCTGCAACCCGTTCCATTTGTGCTAGTTGAAAGACCGTCTCTGCACATGCTCAGTTCTGAAAGATAAGTGTGTGTGAAAGCCTCCCTTCAACTTTCTTGTTGGGAACACAAGTTTCTTTTCTGCTGGAAAGTGCACTACATACATATATGGTGAGGTAATAGCTCCAAAGCAATTTTCTGTGAAAAATGCAGGAATTTCAAACCAGCACTAGGAAAATGAATGAGAAAACTGTGTAAGGGTTTCTCATGCAAACCGGTCCCTTAAAGCTAGTTGAACGAACATCTCCCCAGATGCTCATTTCTGAGAGATAAGTGTGTGTGGAAGCCGACCTTCACCTAGCTTGTTGGTAACACAATGTTTCTTTTCAGTTAAAATCTGCACTACATACATATATATTGGGAGGTACTAGAGAAACCTCGGGTTTACGGTGTAAACTGCAGGAAATTCAAACCGGCATTAGGATACAGATTGAGAAACCTGAGTACGTGTTACAACTTCATCCTCTTCCCTTTGTGTTTGTTGAACAAACGTCTCTCCACATGCTCATATCTGAGAGAAAACTGTGTGTAGAAGCCGTGCTTCAATTAGCATGTTGGGAACACAAAGTTTCTTTTCAGTTGGAAACTGCACTACATACATATATATGGGCTGGTACAAGCTCCAAAACTTTATTACAATGAAAGCTGCAGGAACTTCAAACCGGCACTAGGAAACAGCCTGAGAAACCAGAGTAAGTGATTCTCCTGCAACCCGTTCCATTTGTGGTATTTGAACTAATGTGTCTCTACATGCTCATTTCTGAGAGAAAATGTGTGTGAAAGACGTCCTTCACCTAGCTTGATGGGAACGGAAAGTGTCTATTCAGTTGGAAACTGTACTACATACATAAATATGGGGACGTAATAGATCCAACACGGTTTTACAGTGCAAACTATAGGAACTTCCAAGAGGCACTAGGAATCAGACTAACAAACCTGTGTAAGTGTTTCCGCTGCAAAACATTCCCTTTGATCTAGTTGAACGAACGTCTCTCCACATGCTCATTTCTGAGAGAAAAGCGTGTGTGAAAGCCGTTCTTCACCTTACTGGTTCGGAACACAAATTTCTTATCAGCTGGAAAGTGCACTACATACATATATATGGGGATGTACTGCTCAACCTCGGGTTTCCAGTGAAAACTGCAGAAACTTGAATGGGCACTAGGAAACAGACTGAGAATCCAGAAGAATTGTTTTTCCTGGAACGCGTTTCCATTGTGCTAGTTGATCGAAGGTCTCACTAAATGCTCAGTTCTGACAGATAAGTGTGTGTTAAAGCCGTGCTTCTCCTACATTGTCAAAAACACATTGTCTTTTCACTTGGAATCTGCACTACATACATATTTATAGGGAGGTAATAGCTCCAACTCGGGTTTACAGTGAAAACTGCAGGAACTTCAAACCGGCATTTTGAACAGAGAGAGAAATCAGTGTAAGAGTTTATCCTGCAACCAGATCCATTTGTGCTAGTTGAACGAACGTCTGTCTACATGCTCAGTTCTGAGAGATAAGTGTGTGTGAAAGCCGTCCTTCAACTAGCTTGATTGGAACACAAAGATTCGTGTAGGTTGGAAACTGCACTGCATACATATATATGGGGAGGTACTAGCACCAAATCGTGTTTACAGTGAAAACTGCAGGAAATCCAACTGGCACTAGGAAACATTTTGTGAAACGAGAGTAAGTGATTCTCCTGCAACCCGTTCCATTTGTGTTAGTTGAACGAACGTCTCTCCACATGCTCATTTCTGAGAGATAATTGTGTGTGAAAGCCGCCCTTCAACATTCTTGTTGGGAACACAAGTTTCTTATAGCTGGAAAGTGCACTACACACATATATATGGGGATGTACTAGCTCCACCTCGGGTTTTCAATGAAAATTGCAGGAACTTGAACGGGCACTAGGAAACAGACTGAGAATCCAGAAGAAGTGTTTTCCTTGCAACAATTTTCCATTGTGCTATTTGAACGAACGTCTCTCTACATGCTCAATACTGAAAGATAAGTGTGTGTTAAAGGCGTGCTTCACCTAGCTTGTTGGGAACACAAAGTTTCTTTTCACTTTTAATCTGCACTACATACATATATATAGGGAGGTACTAGCTCCAACTCGGGTTTACAGTGATTCTGCAGAAACTTCTAACTGGCACTAGGAACAAAGATAGAAAACGGTGTAAGAGATACCCCTGCAAACCTATCCCCTTGTGCTTGTTGAACGAACGTCTCTACACATGCTCAGTTCTGACAGATATGTGTGTGTGAAAACGACCTTCCGCTAACTTGTTGGGAACACAGAGATTCTATTAAGTTGGACACTGCACTACATACATATATATGGGGAGGTACAAGCTACAACTGGGTTTTACATTGAAAACTGTAGGAACTTCAAACCGGCACTAGGAAACAGACTGAGAAAAAAGAAGTATTAGCCTGCACCCAGTTCCCATTGTGCTAGTTGAAAGAACGTCTCTCTACATACACAGGTCTGACAGAAAATTGTGTGTTAATGGCGCGCTTCACCTTGCTTATTGGGAAAACAAATTTTGTTTTCATTTAGAATCGGCACTACATAAATATATATAGGGAGGTACTAGCTCCAACTCTGGTTTAAAGTGAAAACTGCAGGAACTTTAAACCAGCATTATGAACAGAGAGAGAAACCAGTGTAAGAGTTTATCCTGCAACCCGTTCCATTTGTGCTAGTTGAAAGACCGTCTCTGCACATGCCATTTCTGAAAGATAAGTGTGTTTGAAAGCCGCCCTTCAACTTTCTTGTTGGGAACACAAGTTTTTTTTCTGCTGGAAAGTGCACTACATACATATATGGTGAGGTAATAGCTCCAAAGCAGTTTTCTGTGAAAAATGCAGGAATTTCAAACCAGCACTAGGAAAATGAATGTGAAAACTGTGTATGGGATTCTCATGCAAACCGGTCCCTTAAAGCTAGTTGAACGAACATCTCTCCAGATGCTCATTTCTGAGAGATAAGTGTGTGTGGAAGCCGTCCTTCACCTAGCTTGTTGGGAACACAATGTTTCTTTTCATTTAGAATCTGCACTACATACATATATATTGGGAGGTACTAGCTAAACCTCGGGTTTACGGTGTAAACTGCAGGAAATTCAAACCGGCATTAGGATACAGATTGAGAAACCTGAGTACGTGTTACAACTGCAAACTGTTCCCTTTGTGTTTGTTGAACGAACGTCTCGCCACATGCTCATTACTGAGAGATAACTGTGTGTAGAAGCCGTGCTTCAATTAGCTTGTTTGGAACACAAAGTTTCTTTTCAGTTGGAAACTGCACTACATACATATATATGGGCTGCTACAAGCTCCAACTCGGTATTACACTGAAAGCTGCAGGAACTTCAAACCGGCACTAGGAAATAGCCTGAGAATCCAGAGCAAGTGATTCTCCTGAAACCTGTTCCATTTTTGGTATTTGAACGAATGTCTCTCTACATGCTCATTTCTGATAGAAATGTGTGTGTGAAAGCCGTTCTTCAACTAGCTTGATGGGAACGGAAAGTATCCCTTCAGTAGGAAAAAGCACTACATACATAAATATTGGGAGGTAATAGATCCAACACGGTTTTACAGTGCAAACTGTAGGAACTTCCAACAGACACTAGGAATCAGACTGTGAATCCTGTGTAAGTGTTTCCCATGCAATCCGTTCCCTTTGTGCTAGTTGAATGAACGTCTCTCCTCATGCTCATTTTTGAGAGAAAGTGTGTGTGAAAGCATTCTTTCACCTTATTTTTTGGAACACAATTATCTTATAACTGGAAAGTGCACTAGATACATATATATGGGGATGTACGAGCTCCACCTCGGGTTTTCAATGAAAATTGCAGGAACTTGAACGGGTACTAGGAAACAGACTGAGAATCCAGAAGAAGTGTTTTTCCTGCAACAAGTTTCCATTGTGCTAATTGATCAAACGTCTCTCTACATGCTCAATTCTGAAAGATAAGTGTGTGTTAAAGGCGTGCTTCACCTAGCTTGTTGGGAACACAAAGTTTCTTTTCACTTTTAATCTGCACTACATACATATATATAGGGAGGTACTAGCTCCAACTCGGGTTTACAGTGATTCTGCAGAAACTTCTAACCGTCAATAAGAACAAAGATAGAAAACGAAGAGATTCCCCTGCAAACCGATCCCCTTGTGCTTGTTGAACGAACGTCTCTACACCTGCTCAGTTCTGACAGATATGTGTGTGTGAAAACGACCTTCCGCTAATTTGTTGGGAACACAGAGATTCTATTATGTTGGACACTGCTCTACATACATATATATGGGGAGGTAAAAGCTACAACTGGGTTTTACATTGAAAACTGTAGGAACTTCAAACCGGCACTAGGAAACAGACAGAGAAACCAGAGTAAGTGATTGTACTACAATTCGTTCCGTTTGTGGTATTTGAATCAATGTCTCTCCACATGCTCATTTCTGAGGGGTAACTGTGTGTGAAAGCCGTACTTCAACTTACTTGTTGGGAACACAAGTTTCTTTTCAGCTGGAAAGTGCACAATATACATATATATGGAGAGGTAGTAGCTCCAACTCGTAATTTTAGTGAAAACTGCAGGAACTTGAAAGCGGCACTAGGAAACAGACTGAGAAACCAGAAGAAGGGTTTTCCTGCAACCTGGTCCCCTTGTGTTCGTTGAACGAACATCTCTCCACATGCTCATTTCTGAGGAATAACTGCGTGGAGAATCCGTGCTTCAACTAGCTTCCTGGGAACACAAAGTTTCTTTCAGATGGAATCCGCACTACTTACATATATATATGGAGGTAATAGCTCCAACTCGGGTTTACAGTGAAAACTGCAGGAACTTCAATCCTGCACTATGAACAGAGAGAGAACCAGAATAAGAGATTCTCCTGCAACCCTCTCCCCTTGTGCTTGTTAAATGAACATCTCTCCACATTCTAATTTCTGAGAGATATTTGTGTGTGAAAGATTTCCTTCACCTAGCTTGTTGGGAACACACAGTTTCTATTCAGTTGGTAAATGCACTACATACACATATATGGGCTGGTACAAGCTCCAACTCTTTATTACAATGAAAGCTGCAGGAACTTCAAACCGGCACTAGGAAACAGCCTGAGAAACCAGAGTAAATGATTCCCCTGCAACCCGTTCAATTTGTGCTTTTTGAACGAACGTCTCTCCACATGCACATTTCTGAGAGATAAGTGTGTGTGAAAGACGTCCTTCACCTTAGTTGTTGGGAACACAAATTTCTTATCAGTTGGAAAGTGCACTACATACATATATATATGGGGATGTACTGCTCATCCTCGGGTTTTCAGTGAAAACTGCAGAAACTTGAACGGGCACTAGGAAACAGACTGAGAATCCAGAAGAAGTGTTTTTCCTGGAACGCGTTTCCATTGTGCTACTTGATCGAAGGTCTCACTAAAAGCTCAATTCTGACAGATAATTGTGTGTTAAAGGCGTGCTTCTCCTACCTTGTCGAAAACACAGTGTCTTTTCAGTTGGAATCTGCACTACAGACATATTTATAGGGAGGTACTAGCTCCAACTCGGGTTTACAGTGAAAACTGCAGGAACTTCAAACCGGCATTTTGAACAGAGAGAGAAACGAGAGCAAGAGTTTATCCTGCAACCCGTTCCATTTGTGCTAGTTGAACGAACATCTCTCCACATGCTCAGTTCTGAGAGATAAGTGTGTGTGAAAGCCGTCCTTCAACTAGCTTGATGGGAACACAAAGATTCGTTTCAGTTGGAAACTGCACAGCATAAATATATATGGGGAGGTACTAGCACCAAATCGTGTTTACAGTGAAAACTGCAGGAACTTCCAACCGGCACTAGGAAACAGTTTGTGAAACCAGAGAAAGTGATTCTCCTGCAACCCGTTCAATTTGTGTTAGTTGAACGAACGTCTCTCCACATGCTCATTTCTGAGAGATAAGTGTGTGTGAAAGCCGCCCTTCAACTTTCTTGTTGGGAACACAAGTTTCTTTTCAGCTGGAAATTGCACTATATACATATATAGTGAGGTAACAGATCCAAAGCAGTTTTCTGTGAAAACTGCAGGAATTTCAAACCAGCACAAGGAAACAGTCTGAGAAACCAGAGAAAGTGTTTCTCCTGCAACACCGCTCACTTTGTGCTAGTTGAACGACAGTCTCTCCACATGCTCAGTTTTGAGAGATAAGTGTGTGTGAAAGCCGTCCTTCACCTAGCTTGTTGGAACACATAGCTACTTTCGAGTTGGAATGTGTGCTACATTCATATATATATGGAGGTACTAGCTCCAACTCGGTTTTAAATTGAAAACTGTAGGAACATCAAAACGGCTCTAGGAAACAGACTTTAAACCAGAGTAGTGTTGCTCCTGCAACCCGTTCCCCTTGTGCTACTGGAACGAACGTCTCTCCATATGCTCATTTCAGAGGTATAATTGTGTGTGGAAGCCGTCCTTCACCTAGCTTGTTGGGAACACAATGTTTCTTTTCAGTTAGAATCTGCACTACATACATATATATGGGGAGGTACTAGCTAAACCTCGGGTTTACGGTGTAAACTGCAGGAAATTCAAACCGGCATTAGGATACAGATTGAGAAACCTGAGTACGTGTTACAACTGCAACCTATTCCCTTTGTGTTCGTTGAACGAACGTCTCTCCACATGCTCATTTCTGAGTGATAACTGTGTGTAGAATCCGTGCTTCAGCAAGATGTTGGGAACACAAAGTTTCCTTTCAGTTGCATTCTGAATTACAATCACATAAATATGGAGGTACTAGTTCCAACTCGTGTTTACAATGAAAACTGCAGGATCTTCAAACCTGCACTAGGAAATACATTGAGAAATCACAGTAAGAGTTTCTCCTGCAAACTGTTCCACTTGTGCTAATTCAACGAAAGTCTCTCCACATGATCAGTTCTGAGAAATATGTGTGTTTGAAAGCCATACTTCACCTAAATTTTTGGGAACACAAAGTTTCATTTCAGTTGGAAAATGCACTACATACATATATATGGGTAGGTACTAGCTCCAACTGTGTTTTACTGTAAAAACTGCAGGAACTTCAAACCGGAACTAAGAAACAGACTGAGAATCCAGAAGAAGTGTTTCTCATGCAACACGTTCCCATTGTGCTAGTTGAAAGAACGTCTCTCTACATACTCAGTTCTGATAGAATATTGTGAGTTAAAGGCGTGCTTCAACAAGCTTTTTGGGAAAAAATGATTCTTTTCATTTGGAATCTGCACTACATAGATATATATAAGGAGGTAGTAGCTCCAAATTGGGTTTACAGTGAAAACTGCAGAAACTTCAAACCGGCACTAGGAAACAGCCTGAGAAACAAGAGGAAGGGTTTCTCCTGGAACCCGTTCCATTTGTGCTATTTGAAGGAACGTCTCTCCAAATGCTCAGTTCTGAGTTATAAGTGTCTGTGAAAGCTGTCCTTCCACTAGCTTGATGGGAACAGAAAGTATCTTTTCAGTTGGAAACTGCACTACATACATATATATAGGGAGGTACTAGCTCCAATTGGGTTTTACACTGAAAAATGTAGGAACTTCCAACAGGCAATAGGAAACAGCCTGAGAATCCTGTGCAAATGTTTCTCCTGGAACCCGTTCCTTTGAGATAGTTGAACGAACGTCTCTCCACATGCTCATTTCTGACAGATAAGTGTGTGTGAAAGTCGCCCTTCACCTTACTTGTTGGGAACACGAGTTTCTTTTCAGCTGGAAAGTGCACAATATACATATATATGGAGAGGTAGTAGCTCCAACTCGGAATTTTAGTGAAAACTGCAGGAACTTGAAAGCGGCACTAGGAAACAGACTGAGAAACCAGAAGAAGGGTTTTCCTGCAACCTGGTCCCCTTGTGTTCGTTGAACGAACATCTCTCCACATGCTCATTTCTGAGGGATAACTGCGTGTAGAATCCGTGCTTCAACTAGCTTCCTGGGAACACAAAGTTTCTTTCAGTTGGAATCCGCACTACTTACATATATATATGGAGGTAATAGCTCCAACTCGGGTTTACAGTGAAAACTGCAGGAACTTCAATCCTGCACTATGAACAGAGAGAGAACCAGAGTAAGAGTTTCTCCTGCAACCCACTCCCCTTGTGCTTGTTAAATGAACATCTCTCCACATTCTAATTTCTGAGAGATATTTGTGTGTGAAAGACTTCCTTCACCTAGCTTGTTGGGAACACACAGTTTCTATTCAGTTGGAAACTGCACTACATACATATATACGGGGAGGAACTAGCTCCAACTGGGTTTTACAGTGAAAACTGCAGGAACTTCAAACCGGCACTAGGAAACAGACTGAGAAAACAGAGGAAGTGTTTATCCTGCAACACGTTCCATATGTGCTAGTTAAACGAAATTCTCTGCACATGCTCATTTCTGAGAGATAAGTGTCTGTGAAAGCCGAACTTCACCTAGCTTGTTGGGAACACAAAGACTATTTACAGGTGTAAACAGCAGGACATTCTTATATACGGGAAGGTACTAGCTAAAACTCGATTTTACAGTGAAAACTGCAGGAAATTCATCCCTGCACTAGTAAACAGACTGAAAATCCAGAGTAAATATTTCCCCTACAAACCGTTCCCCTTCTGCAAGTTGAACGAAATTCTCTGCACATGCTCAGCTCTGAGACATAAGTGTGTGTGAAAGCTGTTCTTTACCTAGCATGATGGGAAAACAAAGTTTCTTTTCAGTTGGAATCTGCACTACATATATATATGGGGAGGTACTAACTACATCTCGGGGTTACGGTGAAAACTGCAGTATCATCAAACCGGCATTAGGAAACTGACTGAGGAAAAAGAGTACGTGTTACAAATGCAACCTGTTCCCTTTGTGTTTGTTGAACGAACGTCTATACACATGCTCAATTCGGAGAGATAACTGAGTGTGGAAGCCGTGCTTCAATTAGCTTGTTGGGAACACAAAGTTTCTTTTCATTTGGAAACTGCACTACATTATTATATATGTGCTGGTACAAGCTCCAAATCGTTATTACAGTGAAAACTGCAGGAACTTCAAACCGGCACTAGGAAACAGCCTGAGAAACCAGAGTAATTTATTCACCTGCAACACGTTTCCCTTGTGTTATTTGTACGAACGTCTCTCCACATGCTCATTTCGGATAGATAACTGTGTGTGTAAGCCGTGCTTCACCTATCTTGTTGGGATCACTAAGTGTCTTTTCAATTGGAAACTGCACTACATACATATATAAGGGGAGGTACTAGCTCCAACTCGGGTTTACAGTGAAAACTGCAGGAACTTCAAACCGGCATTTTGAACAGAGAGAGAAACCAGAGTAAGAGTTTATCCTGCAACCCGTTCAATTTGTGCTATTTGAACGAACATCTCTCCACATGCTCATTTCTCAGGGAAAAATGTGTGTGAAAGCCGTCCTTCACCTTGCTTGATGGGAACAGAAAGAATCTCTTCAGTTGGAAACTGCACTACATACATAAATATGGGGAGGTAATAGATCCAACTCGGTTTTACAGTGAAAACTGTAGGAACATCAACAGCCACTAGGAAACAAACACAGAAACCTGTGTAAGTGCTTCCCCTGCAACCCGTTCCCTTTGTGCTAGTTGAACGAACGTCTCTCCACATGCTCATTTCTGAGAGAAAGTGTGTGTGAAAGCATTCCTTCAGCTTACTTGTTGGGAACACAAGTTTCTTATAGCTGGAAAGTGCACTACATACATATATATGGGGATGTACTAGCTACACCTCGGGTTTTCAATGAAAATTGCAGGAAGTTGAATGGGCACTAGGATACAGACTGAGAATCCAGAAGAAGTGTTTTTCCTGGAACGCGTTTCCATTGTAGTAGTTGATCGAAGGTCTCTCTAAATGCTAAGTTCTGACAGATAATTGTGTGTTAAAGGCGTGCTTCTACTACCTTGTCAAGAACACAGAGTCTTTTCTGTTGGAATCTGCACTACATAAATATTTATAGGGAGGTACAAGCTCCAACTCGGGTTTACAGTGAAAACTGCAGGAACTTCAAACCAAAATTATGAACAGAGAGAGAAACTAGAGAAAGGGTTTCTCCTGCAAACCGGTCTCTTAGAGCTAGTTGAACGAACGTCTCTGCAGATGCTCATTTCTGAGAGATAAATGTGTGTGAAAGCCGCCCTTCAACTTACTTTTTGGGAACACAAGTTTCTTTTCAGCTGGAAAGTGCACTACATACTTATATATGGGTATGTACTGCTCAACCTCGGGTTTTCAGTGAAAACTGCAGAAACTTGAACGGGCACTAGGAAACAGACTGAGAATCCAGAAGAAATGTTTTTCCTGGAACGAGTTTCCATTGTGCTAGTTGATCGAAGGTCTCTCTAAATGCTCAGTTCTGACAGATAATTGTGTGTTAAAGGCGTGCTTCTACTACCTTGTCGAGAACACAGAGTCTTTTCAGTAGGAATCTGCACTACATAAATATTTATAGGGAGGTACTAGCTCCAACTCCGGTTTACAGTGAAAACTGCAGGAACTTCAAACCGGAATTATGAACAGAGAGAGAAAACAGAGAAAGGGTTTCTCCTGCAAACCGGTCTCTTAGAGCTAGTTGAACGAACGTCTCTGCAGATGCTCATTTCTGAGAGATAAATGACTGTGAAAGCCGCCCTTCAACTTATTTTTGGGAACACAAGTTTCTTTTCAGCTGGAAAGTGCACTACATACATATATGGTGAGGTAGTAGCTCCAAAGCAGTTTTCTGTGAAAACTGCAGGAATTTCAAACCAGCACTAGGAAAAAGACTGAGAAACAAGAGTAAGTGTTTCTCCTGCAAAAAAGCTCACTTTGTGCTAGTTGAACGAACGTCTCTCCACATGCTCATTTCTGAGAGAAAAGTGTGTGTGAAAGCCGTCCTTCACCTTACTTGTTGGGAACACAAGATTCTTATCAGCTGGAAAGTGCACTACATATTTATATATGGGGATGTACTTCTCAACCTCGGGTTTTCAGTGAAAACTGCAGAAACTTGAACGGGCACTAGGAAACAGACTGAGAATCCAGAAGAAATGTTTTTCCTGGAACGCGTTTCCATTGTGCTAGTTGATCGAATGTCTCTCTAAATGCTCAGTTCTGACAGATAATTGTGTGTTAAAGGCGTGCTTCTACTACCTTGTCGAGAACACAGAGTCTTTTCAGTTGCAATCTGCACTACATACATATTTATAGGGAGGTACTAGCTCCAATTCGGGTTTACAGTGAAAACTGCAGGAACTTCAAACCGGAATTATGAACAGAGAGAGAAACCAGAGAAAGGGTTTCTCCTGCAAACCGGTCTCTTAGAGCTAGTTGAAAGAACGTCTCTGCAGATGCTCATTTCTGAGAGATAAATGTGTGTGAAAACCGCCCTTCAACTTACTTTTTGGGAACACAAGTTTTTTTTCAGCTGGAAAGTGCACTACATACATATATGGTGAGGTAGTAGCTCCAAAGCAGTTTTCTGTGAAAACTGCAGGAATTTCAAACCAGCACTAGGAAAACGACTGAGAAACAAGAGTAAGTGTTTCTCCTGCAAAAACGCTCACTTTGTGCTAGTTGAACGACAGTCTCTCCACATGCTCAATTCTGAGAGATAAGTGTGTGTGAAAGCCGTCCTTCACCTAGCTTGTAGGGAACACAAGGTTTCTTTTCAGGTGGAATCTGCACGACATACATATTTATAGGGAGGTACCAGCTCCAACTCGATTTTACAGTGCAAACTGTAGGAACTTCCAATAGGCACTAGGAATCAGACTGAGAATCCTGTGTATATGTTTCCCCTGCAACCCGTTCCCTTTGAGCTAGTTGAACGAACGTCTCTCCACATGCTCATTTCTGAGATATAACTGTGTGTGGTAGCCGTGCTTCAATTAGCTTGTTGGGAACACAAAGTTTCTTTTCAGTTAGAATCTGCACAAAATAAACATATATAGAGAGGTACTAGTTGTAACTCGTGTTTACAGTGAAAACTGCAGGAACTTGAAACCGGCACTAGGAAACACCCTGAGAAACCAGAGTAAGTGATTCTCCTGCGACCCGTTCCCATTGTGCTATTTCACCGAACGTCTCTCCACATTTTCGGTTCTGAGAAATATATGTGTGTGAAAGCCGTACTTCACCTAACTTGTTGGAAAAACAACGTTACATTTCAGTTGGAAACTGCACTATAAACATATATATTGGGAGGCGCTAGCTCCAAATGTGTTTTACTGTAAAAACTGCAGGAACTTCAAACCGGAACTAAGAAACAGACTGAGAAATCAGAGTAAGTGATTCTCCTGCAACCCGTTCCCATTGTTCTAGTTGAAAGAACGTATCTCTACATACTCAGCTATGACAGAAATGTGTGTGTTAAAGGCGTGCTTCACCTAGCTAATTGGGAAAACAAAGTTTCTTTTCATTTGGAATCTGCACTTCATACATAAATATAGGGTGGTACAAGCTCCAAATCGGGTTTAAATTGAAAACTCTAGGAACTTCAAACTGGCACTAGGAACATAGAGAGAAGCCAGAGTAAGAGTTTATACTGCAAACCGTTCACCTTGTGCTATTTTAACGAAAGTCTCTCCACATGCTCATTTCTGACATATAATTGTTTGTGAAAGCCTTCCTTTACCTAGCTTGTAGGGAACACAAGGTTTCTTTTCAGTTGGAATCTGCACTGCATACATATATAAGGGGAGGTACTAGATCCATCTCGAGTTTATGGTTAAAACTGCAGGAACTTAAAACCGGCCCTAGGAAACAGAGTGAGAAACAAGAGTACGAGATTCTCCTGCAACCAGATCCACTTCTGCTAGTTGAAAGAATGTCTCTCTACCTTCTCACTTCTGAGAGATGTGTGAGTGAAAGCCGTTCTTCACCTAACTTGATGGGAACACAAAGTTCCTTTTCAGTTGAAAACGGCAATACATACATATATATGGGGAAGTAATAGCTCCAAATTGGTTTTAGAGTGAAAAATGCACGAACATCAACCGGCACTAGGAAACAGACTGAGAAACCTGTTTAAGTGTTTCACCTGCAACTCGTTCCCTTTGAGCAAGTTGAACGAATGTCTCTCCACATGCTCATTTCTGAGAGAAAACAGTGTGTGAAAGCTGCCTTTCACTTTCCTTGTAGGGAACACAAAGATTCTTTACAGTTGGAATCTTCACTACATACATATATATGGGGAGGTACTAGCTACATCTCGGGTTTACGGTGTAAACTGCAGGAACATCATACCGGCAATAGGATACAGAGTGAGAAACCAGTGTACCTGTTACAACTGCAACCTGTTCCCTTTGTGTTTGTTGAACGAATGTCTCTCCACATGATCATTTCGGAGGGATATCTGTGTTTGGAAGCCGTGCTTCAATTAGCTTGTTGGGAACACATGGTTTCTTTTCAGTTGGAAACTGCAGTACATACATATATATGGGCAGGTACAAGCTCCAACTCATTATTACACTGAAAACTGCAGGAACTTCAAACCGGCACTAGGAAACAGCCTGAGAAACCAGAGTAAGTGATTCTCCTGCAACCCGTTCAATTTGTGCTTTTTGAACGAACATCTCTCCACATGCTCATTTCTGAGGGAAAAATGTGTGTGAAAGCCGTCCTTCACCTAGCTTGATGGGAACAGAAAGAATCTTTTCAGTTGGAAACTGCACTACATACATAAATATGGGGAGGTAATAGATCCAACTCAGTTTTACAGTGAAAACTGTAGGAACATCAACAGCCACTAGGAAACAAACAGAGAAACCTGTGTAAGTGTTTCCCTGCAACCCGTTCCCTTTGTGCTAGTTGAATGAACGTCTCTCCACATGCTCATTTTTGAGAGAAAGTGTGTGTGAAAGCATTCTTTCACCTTATTGTTGGGAACACAATTATCTTATAACTGGAAAGTTCACTAGATACATATATATGGGGATGTACGAGCTCCACCTCGGGTTTTCAATGAAAATTGCAGGAACTTGAACGGGTACTAGGAAACAGACTGAGAATCCAGAAGAAGTGTTTTTCCTGCAACACGTTTCCATTGTGCTAGTTGATCAAACGTCTCTCTACATGCTCAATTCTGAAAGATAAGTGTGTGTTAAAGGCGTGCTTCACCTAGCTTGTTGGGAACACAAAGTTTCTTTTCACTTTTAATCTGCACTACATACATATATATAGGGAGGTACTAGCTCCAACTCGGGTTTACAGTGATTCTGCAGAAACTTCTAACCGGCACAAGGAACAAAGATAGAAAACGGAGTAAGAGATTCCCCTGCAAACCGATCCCCTTGTGCTTGTTGAACGAACGTCTCTACACCTGCTCAGTTCTGACAGATATGTGTGTGTGAAAACGAACTTCCGCTAACTTGTTGGGAACACAGAGATTCTATTAAGTTGGACACTGCACTACATACTTATATATGGGTAGATACAAGCTATAACTGGGTTTTACATAGAAAAATGTAGGAACTTCAAACCGGCACTAGGAAACAGCCAGAGAAACCAGAGTAAGTGATTCTACTACAACCCGTTCCGTTTGTGGTATTTGAATCAATGTCTCTCCACATGCTCATTTCTGAGAGGTAACTGTGTGTGAAAGCCGTACTTCACCTTACTTGTTGGGAACACAAGTTTCTTTTCAGCTGGAAAGTGCACAATATACATATATATGGAGAGGTAGTATCTCCAACTCGGAATTTTAGTGAAAACTGCAGGAACTTGAAAGCGGCACTGGGAAACAGACTGAGAAACCAGAAGATGGGTTTCCCTGCAACCTGGTCCCCTTGTGTTCGTTGAACGAACATCTCTCCACATGCTCATTTCTGAGGGATAACTGCGTGTAGAATCCGTGCTTCAACTAGCTTCCTGGGAACACAAAGTCTCTTTCAGTTGGAATCCGCACTACTAACATATATATATGGAGGTAATAGCTCCAACTCGGGTTTACAGTGAAAACTGCAGGAACTTCAATCCTGCACTATGAACAGAGAGAGAACCAGACAAAGAGATTCTCCTGCAACCCTCTCCCCTTGTGCTTGTTAAATGAACATCTCTCCACATTCTAATTTCTGAGAGATATTTGTGTGTGAAAGATTTCCTTCACCTAGCTTGTTGGGAACACACAGTTTCTATTCAGTTGGAAAATGCAATACATACACATATATGGGCTGGTACAAGCTCCAACTCTTTATTACAATGAAAGCTGCAGGAACTTCAAAGCGGCACTAGGAAACAGCCTGAGAAAACAGAGTAAGTTATTCTCCTGCAACCCGTTCCATTTGTGATATTTGAACGAATGTCTCTCTACATGCTCATTTCTGAGAGAAAATTGTGTGTGAAAGCCGTCATTCACCTAGCTTGATGGGAACGGAAAGTATCTGTACAGTTGTAAACTGTACTACATACATAAATATGGGGACGTAAAACATCCAACACGGTTTTACAGTGCAAACTGTAGGAACTTCCAAGAGGCACTAGGAATCAGACTAAGAAACCTGTGTAAGTGTTTCCCCTGCAACACATTCCCTTTGAACTAGTTGAACGAACGTCTCTCCACATGCTCATTTCTGAAAGAAAAGTGTGTGTGAAAGCCGTCCTTCAACTTAGTTGTTGGGAACACAAATTTCTTATCAGTTGGAAAGTGCACTACATACATATATATGGGGATGTACTGCTCAACCTCGGGTTTTCAGTGAAAACTGCAGAAACTTGAACGGGCACTAGGAAACAGACTGAGAATCCAGAAGAAGTGTTTTTCCTGGAACGCGTTTCCATTGTGCTAGTTGATCGAAGGTCTCACTAAATGCTCAGTTCTGGCAGATAATTGTGTGTTAAAGGCGTGCTACTCCTACCTTGTCGAAAACACAGTGTCTTTTCACTTGGAATCTGCACTACAGACATATTTATAGGGAGGTACTAGCTCCAACTCGGGTTTACAGTGAAAACTGCAGGAACTTCAAACCGGCATTTTGAACAGAGAGAGAAACCAGAGTAAGAGTTTATCCTGCAACCCGTTCCATTTGTGCTAGTTGAAAGAACATCTCTCCACATGCTCAGTTCTGAGAGATAAGTGTGTGTGAAAGCCGTCCTTCAACTAGCTTGTTGGGAACACAAAGATTAGTTTCAGTTGGAAACTGCACTGCATACATATATATGGGGAGGTACTAGCACCAAATCGTGTTTACAGTGAAAACTGCAGGAACTTCCAACCGGCACTAGGAAACAGTTTGTGAAACCAGAGTAAGTGATTCTCCTGCAACCCGTTCCATTTGTGTTAGTTGAACGAACGTCTCTCCACATGCTCATATCTGAGAGATAAGTGTGTGTGAAAGCTGCCCTTCAACTTTCTTGTTGTGAACACAAGTTTCTTTTCAGCTGGAAATTGCACTACATACATATATGGTGAGGTAAGAGATCCAAAGCAGTTTTCTGTGAAAACTGCAGGAATTTCAAACCAGCACTAGGAAACAGTCTGAGAAACCAGAGAATGTGTTTCTCCTGCAACACCGCTCACTTTGTGCTAGTTGAACGACAGTCTCTCCACATGCTCATTTCTGACATATAATTGTTTGTGAAAGCCTTCCTTTACCTAGCTTGTAGGGAACACAAGGTTTCTTTTCAGTTGGAATCTGCACTGCATACATATATAAGGGGAGGTACTAGATCCATCTCGAGTTTATGGTTAAAACTGCAGGAACTTAAAACCGGCCCTAGGAAACAGAGTGAGAAACAAGAGTACGAGATTCTCCTGCAACCAGATCCACTTCTGCTAGTTGAAAGAATGTCTCTCTACCTTCTCACTTCTGAGAGATGTGTGAGTGAAAGCCGTTCTTCACCTAACTTGATGGGAACACAAAGTTCCTTTTCAGTTGAAAACGGCAATACATACATATATATGGGGAAGTAATAGCTCCAAATTGGTTTTAGAGTGAAAAATGCACGAACATCAACCGGCACTAGGAAACAGACTGAGAAACCTGTTTAAGTGTTTCACCTGCAACTCGTTCCCTTTGAGCAAGTTGAACGAATGTCTCTCCACATGCTCATTTCTGAGAGAAAACAGTGTGTGAAAGCTGCCTTTCACTTTCCTTGTAGGGAACACAAAGATTCTTTACAGTTGGAATCTTCACTACATACATATATATGGGGAGGTACTAGCTACATCTCGGGTTTACGGTGTAAACTGCAGGAACATCATACCGGCAATAGGATACAGAGTGAGAAACCAGTGTACCTGTTACAACTGCAACCTGTTCCCTTTGTGTTTGTTGAACGAATGTCTCTCCACATGATCATTTCGGAGGGATATCTGTGTTTGGAAGCCGTGCTTCAATTAGCTTGTTGGGAACACATGGTTTCTTTTCAGTTGGAAACTGCAGTACATACATATATATGGGCAGGTACAAGCTCCAACTCATTATTACACTGAAAACTGCAGGAACTTCAAACCGGCACTAGGAAACAGCCTGAGAAACCAGAGTAAGTGATTCTCCTGCAACCCGTTCAATTTGTGCTTTTTGAACGAACATCTCTCCACATGCTCATTTCTGAGGGAAAAATGTGTGTGAAAGCCGTCCTTCACCTAGCTTGATGGGAACAGAAAGAATCTTTTCAGTTGGAAACTGCACTACATACATAAATATGGGGAGGTAATAGATCCAACTCAGTTTACAGTGAAAACTGTAGGAACATCAACAGCCACTAGGAAACAAACAGAGAAACCTGTGTAAGTGTTTCCCTGCAACCCGTTCCCTTTGTGCTAGTTGAATGAACGTCTCTCCACATGCTCATTTTTGAGAGAAAGTGTGTGTGAAAGCATTCTTTCACCTTATTGTTGGGAACACAATTATCTTATAACTGGAAAGTTCACTAGATACATATATATGGGGATGTACGAGCTCCACCTCGGGTTTTCAATGAAAATTGCAGGAACTTGAACGGGTACTAGGAAACAGACTGAGAATCCAGAAGAAGTGTTTTTCCTGCAACACGTTTCCATTGTGCTAGTTGATCAAACGTCTCTCTACATGCTCAATTCTGAAAGATAAGTGTGTGTTAAAGGCGTGCTTCACCTAGCTTGTTGGGAACACAAAGTTTCTTTTCACTTTTAATCTGCACTACATACATATATATAGGGAGGTACTAGCTCCAACTCGGGTTTACAGTGATTCTGCAGAAACTTCTAACCGGCACAAGGAACAAAGATAGAAAACGGAGTAAGAGATTCCCCTGCAAACCGATCCCCTTGTGCTTGTTGAACGAACGTCTCTACACCTGCTCAGTTCTGACAGATATGTGTGTGTGAAAACGAACTTCCGCTAACTTGTTGGGAACACAGAGATTCTATTAAGTTGGACACTGCACTACATACTTATATATGGGTAGATACAAGCTATAACTGGGTTTTACATAGAAAAATGTAGGAACTTCAAACCGGCACTAGGAAACAGCCAGAGAAACCAGAGTAAGTGATTCTACTACAACCCGTTCCGTTTGTGGTATTTGAATCAATGTCTCTCCACATGCTCATTTCTGAGAGGTAACTGTGTGTGAAAGCCGTACTTCACCTTACTTGTTGGGAACACAAGTTTCTTTTCAGCTGGAAAGTGCACAATATACATATATATGGAGAGGGTAGTATCTCCAACTCGGAATTTTAGTGAAAACTGCAGGAACTTGAAAGCGGCACTGGGAAACAGACTGAGAAACCAGAAGATGGGTTTCCCTGCAACCTGGTCCCCTTGTGTTCGTTGAACGAACATCTCTCCACATGCTCATTTCTGAGGGATAACTGCGTGTAGAATCCGTGCTTCAACTAGCTTCCTGGGAACACAAAGTCTCTTTCAGTTGGAATCCGCACTACTAACATATATATATGGAGGTAATAGCTCCAACTCGGGTTTACAGTGAAAACTGCAGGAACTTCAATCCTGCACTATGAACAGAGAGAGAACCAGACAAAGAGATTCTCCTGCAACCCTCTCCCCTTGTGCTTGTTAAATGAACATCTCTCCACATTCTAATTTCTGAGAGATATTTGTGTGTGAAAGATTTCCTTCACCTAGCTTGTTGGGAACACACAGTTTCTATTCAGTTGGAAAATGCAATACATACACATATATGGGCTGGTACAAGCTCCAACTCTTTATTACAATGAAAGCTGCAGGAACTTCAAAGCGGCACTAGGAAACAGCCTGAGAAAACAGAGTAAGTTATTCTCCTGCAACCCGTTCCATTTGTGATATTTGAACGAATGTCTCTCTACATGCTCATTTCTGAGAGAAAATTGTGTGTGAAAGCCGTCATTCACCTAGCTTGATGGGAACGGAAAGTATCTGTACAGTTGTAAACTGTACTACATACATAAATATGGGGACGTAAAACATCCAACACGGTTTTACAGTGCAAACTGTAGGAACTTCCAAGAGGCACTAGGAATCAGACTAAGAAACCTGTGTAAGTGTTTCCCCTGCAACACATTCCCTTTGAACTAGTTGAACGAACGTCTCTCCACATGCTCATTTCTGAAAGAAAAGTGTGTGTGAAAGCCGTCCTTCAACTTAGTTGTTGGGAACACAAATTTCTTATCAGTTGGAAAGTGCACTACATACATATATATGGGGATGTACTGCTCAACCTCGGGTTTTCAGTGAAAACTGCAGAAACTTGAACGGGCACTAGGAAACAGACTGAGAATCCAGAAGAAGTGTTTTTCCTGGAACGCGTTTCCATTGTGCTAGTTGATCGAAGGTCTCACTAAATGCTCAGTTCTGGCAGATAATTGTGTGTTAAAGGCGTGCTACTCCTACCTTGTCGAAAACACAGTGTCTTTTCACTTGGAATCTGCACTACAGACATATTTATAGGGAGGTACTAGCTCCAACTCGGGTTTACAGTGAAAACTGCAGGAACTTCAAACCGGCATTTTGAACAGAGAGAGAAACCAGAGTAAGAGTTTATCCTGCAACCCGTTCCATTTGTGCTAGTTGAAAGAACATCTCTCCACATGCTCAGTTCTGAGAGATAAGTGTGTGTGAAAGCCGTCCTTCAACTAGCTTGTTGGGAACACAAAGATTAGTTTCAGTTGGAAACTGCACTGCATACATATATATGGGGAGGTACTAGCACCAAATCGTGTTTACAGTGAAAACTGCAGGAACTTCCAACCGGCACTAGGAAACAGTTTGTGAAACCAGAGTAAGTGATTCTCCTGCAACCCGTTCCATTTGTGTTAGTTGAACGAACGTCTCTCCACATGCTCATATCTGAGAGATAAGTGTGTGTGAAAGCTGCCCTTCAACTTTCTTGTTGTGAACACAAGTTTCTTTTCAGCTGGAAATTGCACTACATACATATATGGTGAGGTAAGAGATCCAAAGCAGTTTTCTGTGAAAACTGCAGGAATTTCAAACCAGCACTAGGAAACAGTCTGAGAAACCAGAGAATGTGTTTCTCCTGCAACACCGCTCACTTTGTGCTAGTTGAACGACAGTCTCTCCACATGCTCAGTTTTGAGAGATAAGTGTGTGTGAAAGCCGTCCTTCACCTAGCTTGTTGGAACACATAGCTTCTTTCGAGTTGGAAAGTGTGCTACATTCATATATATGGGGAGGTACTAGCTCCAACTCGGTTTTAAATTGAAAACTGTAGGAACATCAAAAGGGCTCTAGGAAACAGACTTCAAACCAGAGTAGTGTTGCTCCTGCAACCCGTTCCCCTTGTGCTACTGGAACGAACGTCTCTCCATATGCTCATTTCAGAGGTATAATTGTGTGTGGAAGCCGTCCTTCACCTAGCTTGTTGGGAACACAATGTTTCTTTTCAGTTAGAATCTGCACTACATACATATATATGGGGAGGTACTAGCTAAACCTCGGGTTTACGGTGTAAACTGGAGGAAATTCAAACCGGCATTAGGAAACTGACTGAGAAAACAGAGTACGTGTTACAACTGCAACCTATTCCCTTTGTGTTCGTTGAACGAACGTCTCTCCACATGCTCATTTCTGAGTGATAACTGTGTGTAGAATCCGTGCTTCAGCAAGATGTTGGGAACACAAAGTTTCTTTTCAGTTGCATTCTGAATTACATACATATAAATATGGAGGTACTAGTTCCAACTCGTGTTTACAATGAAAACTGCAGGATCTTCAAACCTGCACTGGGGAATACATTGAGAAATCACAGTAAGAGTTTCTCCTGCAAACTCTTCCACTTGTGCTAGTTCAACGAAAGTCTCTCCACATGATCAGTTCTGAGAAATATGTGTGTTTGAAAGCCATACTTCACCTAAATTTTTGGGAACACAAAGTTTCATTTCAGTTGGAAAATGTACTACATACATATATATGGGGAGGTACTAGCTCCAACTGTGTTTTACTGTAAAAACTGCAGGAACTTCAAACCGGAACTAAGAAACAGACTGAGAATCCAGAAGAAGTGTTTCTCATGCAACACGTTCCCATTGTGCTAGTTGAAAGAACGTCTCTCTACATACTCAATTCTGACAGAATATTGTGACTTAAAGGCGTGCTTCAACAAGCTTTTTGGGAAAAAATGATTCTTTTCATTTGGAATCTGCAACATAGATATATATAAGGAGGTAGTAGCTCCAAATTGGGTTTACAGTGAAAACTGCAGAAACTTCAAACCGGCACTAGGAAACAGCCTGAGAAACAAGAGGAAGGGTTTCTCCTGGAACCCGTTCCATTTGTGCTATTTGAAGGAACGTCTCTCCAAATGCTCAGTTCTGAGTTATAAGTGTCTGTGAAAGCTGTCCTTCCACTAGCTTGATGGGAACAGAAAGTATCTTTTCAGTTGGAAACTGCACTACATACATATATATAGGGAGGTACTAGCTCCAATTGGGTTTTACACTGAAAAATGTAGGAACTTCCAACAGGCAATAGGAAACAGCCTGAGAATCCTGTGCAAATGTTTCTCCTGGAACCCGTTCCTTTGAGATAGTTGAACGAACGTCTCTCCACATGCTCATTTCTGACAGATAAGTGTGTGTGAAAGTCGCCCTTCACCTTACTTGTTGGGAACACGAGTTTCTTTTCAGCTGGAAAGTGCACAATATACATATATATGGAGAGGTAGTAGCTCCAACTCGGAATTTTAGTGAAAACTGCAGGAACTTGAAAGCGGCACTAGGAAACAGACTGAGAAACCAGAAGAAGGGTTTTCCTGCAACCTGGTCCCCTTGTGTTCGTTGAACGAACATCTCTCCACATGCTCATTTCTGAGGGATAACTGCGTGTAGAATCCGTGCTTCAACTAGCTTCCTGGGAACACAAAGTTTCTTTCAGATGGAATCCGCACTACTTACATATATATATGGAGGTAATAGCTCCAACTCGGGTTTACAGTGAAAACTGCAGGAACTTCAATCCTGCACTATGAACAGAGAGAGAACCAGAGTAAGAGTTTCTCCTGCAACCCACTCCCCTTGTGCTTGTTAAATGAACATCTCTCCACATTCTAATTTCTGAGAGATATTTGTGTGTGAAAGACTTCCTTCACCTAGCTTGTTGGGAACACACAGTTTCTATTCAGTTGGAAACTGCACTACATACATTTATACGGGGAGGAACTAGCTCCAACTGGGTTTTACAGTGAAAACTGCAGGAACATCAAACCGGCACTAGGAAACAGACTGAGAAACAGAGGAAGTGTTTATCCTGCAACCCGTTCCATATGTGCTAGTTAAACGAAATTCTCTGCACATGCTCAGTTCTGAGAGATAAGTGTCTGTGAAAGCCGAACTTCACCCAGCTTGTTGGGAACACAAAGACTATTTACAGGTGTAAACAGCAGGACATTCGTATATACGGGAAGGTACTAGCTAAAACTCGATTTTACAGTGAAAACTGCAGGAAATTCATCCCTGCACTAGTAAACAGACTGAAAATCCAGAGTAAATATTTCCCCTACAAACCGTTCCCCTTCTGCATGTTGAACGAAATTCTCTGCACATGCTCAGCTCTGAGACATAAGTGTGTGTGAAAGCTGTTCTTTACCTAGCATGATGGGAAAACAAAGTTTCTTTTCAGTTGGAATCTGCACTACATACATATATGGGGAGGTACTAACTACATCTCGGGGTTACGGTGAAAACTGCAGTATCATCAAACCGGCATTAGGAAACTGAATGAGGAAACAGAGTACATGTTACAAATGCAACCTGTTCCCTTTGTGTTTGTTGAACGAACGTCTATACACATGCTCAATTCGGAGAGATAACTGAGTGTGGAAGCCGTGCTTCAATTAGCTTGTTGGGAACACAAAGTTTCTTTTCATTTGGAAACTGCACTACATAAATATATATGTGCTGGTACAAGCTCCAAATTGTTATTACAGTGAAAACTGCAGGAACTTCAAACCGGCACTAGGAAACAGCCTGAGAAACCAGAGTAATTTATTCCCCGGCAACACGTTTCCCTTGTGTTATTTGTACGAACGTCTCTCCACATGCTCACTTCGGATAGATAACTGTGTGTGTAAGCCGTGCTTCACCTATCTTGTTGGGAACACTAAGTGTCTTTTCAATTGGAAACTGCACTAAATATATATATATGGGGAGGTACTAGTTCCAACTGGGTTTTACACTGAAAATTGCAGGAACTTCAAACCAGAACTAGGACACAGACTGAGAAACCAGAAAAAGTGTTTCTCCTGCAACCCGTTCAATTTGTGCTATTTGAACGAACATCTCTCCACATGCTCATTTCTCAGGGAAAATTGTGTGTGAAAGCCGTCCTTCACCTTGCTTGATGGGAACAGAAAGAATCTCTTCAGTTGGAAACTGCACTACATACATAAATATGGGGAGGTAATAGATCCAACTCGGTTTTACAGTGAAAACTGAAGGAACATCAACAGCCACTAGGAAACAAACACAGAAACCTGTGTAAGTGCTTTCCCTGCAACCCGTTCCCTTTGTGCTAGTTGAACGAACGTCTCTCCACATGCTCATTTCTGAGAGAAAGTGTGTGTGAAAGCATTCCTTCACCTTACTTGTTGGGAACACAAGTTTCTTATAGCTGGAAAGTGCACTACTTACATATATATGGGGATGTACGTGCTCCACCTCGGGTTTTCAATGAAAATTGCAGGAACTTGAACGGGCACTAGGAAACAGACTGAGAATCGAGAAGATGTGTTTTTCCTGCAACAAGTTTCCATTGTGCTAGTTGATTGAACGTCTCTCTACATGCTCAATTCTGAAAGATAATTGTGTGTTAAAGGCGTGCTTCACCTAGCTTGTTGGGAACACAAAGTTTCTTTTCACTTTTAATCTGCACTACATACATATATAAAGGGAGGTACTAGCTCCAACTCGGGTTTACAGTGATTCTGCAGAAACTTCTAACCGGCACTAGGAACAAAGATAGAAAACGGAGTAAGAGATTCCCCTGCAAACCGATCCCCTTGTGCTTGTTGAACGAACGTCTCAACACATGCTCAATTGTGACAGATATGTGTGTGTGAAAACGATCTTCCGCTAACTTGTTGGGAACACAGAGATTCTATTAATTTGGACACTGCACTACATGCATATATATTGGGAGGTACTAGCTCCAACTGTGTTTTACACTGAAAATTGCAGGAAATTCAAACCAGAACTAGGACACAGCCTGAGAAACCAGAGTAAGTGATTCTCCTGCAACCCGTTCAATTTTTGCTATTTGAACGAACATCTCTCCACATGCTCATTTCTCAGGGAAAAATGTGTGTGAAAGCCGTCATTCACATTGCTTGATGGGAACAGAAAGAATCTCTTCAGTTGGAAACTGCATTACATACATAAATATGGGGAGGTAACAGATCCAACTCGGTTTTACAGTGCAAACTGTAGGAATTTCCAACAGACTCTAGGAATCAGACTGTGAAACCGGTGTAAGTGTTTCCCATGCAACCCGTTCCCTTTGTGCTAGTTGAACGAACGTCTCTCCACATGCTCATTTCTGAGAGATAACTGTGTGTAGAAGCCATGCTTCAATTAGCTTGTTGGGAACACGAAGTTTCTTTTCATTTGGTAACTGCACTACATACATATATATGGGCTGGAAAAAGCTCCAATTCGGTATTACACTGAAAGCTGTAGGAACTTCAAACCGGCACTAGGAAACAGTCTGAGAAACCAGAGCAAGTGATTCTCCTGCAACCTTTTCCATTTGTGGTATTTGAACGAATGTCTCTCTACATGCTCATTTCTAGAGAGAAATGTGTGTGTGAAACCGTCCTTCACCTAGCTTGATGGGAACGGAAAGTATCTCTTCAGTAGGAAACAGCACTACATACATAAATATGGGGAGGTAATAGATCCAACACGGTTTTACAGTGCAAACTGTAGGAACTTCCAACAGACTCTAGGAATCAGACTGTGAAACCGGTGTAAGTGTTTCCCATGCAACCCGTTCCCTTTGAGCTAGTTGAACGAACGTCTCTCCACATGCTCATTTCTGAGAGAAAAGTGTGTGTGAAAGCCGTCCTTCACCTTACTTGTTGGGAACACAAGTTTCTTATCATCTGGATAGTGCACTACATACTTATATATGGGGATGTACTGCTCAACCTCGGGTTTTCAGTGAAAACTGCAGAAACTTGAACGGGCACTAGGAAACAGACTGAGAATCCAGAAGAAATGTTTTACCTGGAACGAGTTTCCATTGTGCTAGTTGATCGAAGGTCTCTCTAAATGCTCAGTTCTGACAGATAATTGTGTGCTAAAGGCGTGCTTCTACTACCTTGTCGAGAACACAGAGTCTTTTCAGTTTGAATCTGCACTACATACATATTTATAGGGAGGTTCCAGCTCCAACTCGGGTTTACAGTGAAAACTGCAGGAACTTCAAACCGGAATTATGAACAGAGAGAGAAACAAGAGAAAGGGTTTCCCCTGCAAACCGGTCTCTTAGAGCTAGTTGAAAGAACGTCTCTGCAGATGCTCATTTCTGAGAGATAAATGTGTGTGAAAGCCGCCCTTCAACTTACTTTTTGGGAACACAAGTTTCTTTTCAGCTGGAAAGTGCACTACATACATATATGGTGAGGTAGTAGCTCCAAAGCAGTTTTCTGTGAAAACTGCAGGAATTTCAAACCAGCACTAGGAAAAAGACTGAGAAACAAGAGTAAGTGTTTCTCCTGCAAAAACGCTCACTTTGTGCTAGATGAACGAACGTCTCTCCACATGCTCATTTCTGAGAGAAAAGTGTGTGTGAAAGCGGTCCTTCACCTTACTTGTTGGGAACACAAGTGTCTTATCAGCTGGAAAGTGCACTACATACTTATATATGGGGATGTACTGCTCAACCTCGGGTTTTCAGTGAAAACTGCAGAAACTTGAACGGGCACTAGGAAACAGACTGAGAATCCAGAAGTAATGTTTTTCCTGGTACGTGTTTCCATTGTGCTAGTTGATCGAAGGTCTCTCTAAATGCTCATTTCTGACAGATAATTGTGTGTTAAAGGCGTGCTTCTACTACCTTGTCGAGAACACAGAGTCTTTTCAGTTGGAATCTGCACTACATACATATTTATAGGGAGGTACTAGCTCCAACTCGGGTTTACAGTGAAAACTGCAGGATCTTCAAACCGGAATTACGAACAGAGAGAGAAACCAGAGAAAGGGTTTCTCCTGCAAACCGGTCTCTTAGAGCTAGTTGAAAGAACGTCTCTGCAGATGCTCATTTCTGAGAGATAAATGTGCCTGAAAGCCGCCCTTCAACTTACTTTTTGAGAACACAAGTTTCTTTTCAGCTGGAAAGTGCACTACATACATATATGGTGAGGTAGTAGCTCCAAAGCAGTTTTCAGTGAAAACTGCAGGAATTTCAAACCAGCACTAGGAAAACGACTGAGAAACAAGAGTAAGTGTTTCTCCTGCAAAAACGCTCACTTTGTGCTAGTTGAACGACAGTCTCTCCACATGCTCAGTTCTGAGATTTAAGTGTGTGAAAGCCGTCCTTCACCTAGCTTGTAGGGAACACAAGGTTTCTTTTCAGGTGGAATCTGCACGACATACATATTTATAGGGAGGTACCAGCTCCAACTCGATTTTACAGTGCAAACTGTAGGAACATCCAATAGGCACTAGGAATCAGACTGAGAATCCTGTGTATATGTTTCCCCTGCAACCCGTTCCCTTTGAGCTAGTTGAACGAACGTCTCTCCACATGCTCATTTCTGAGATATAACTGTGTGTGGTAGCCGTGCTTCAATTAGCTTGTTGGGAACACAAAGTTTCTTTTCAGTTAGAAACTGCACAAAATACACATATATAGAGAGATACTAGTTGTAACTCGTGTTTACAGTGAAAACTGCAGGAACTTGAAACCGGCACTAGGAAACACCCTGAGAAACCAGAGTAAGTGATTCTCCTGCAACCCGTTCCCATTGTGCTATTTCACCGAACGTCTATCCACATTTTCGGTTCTGAGAAATATGTGTGTGTGAAAGCCGTACTTCACCTAACTTGTTGGAAAAACAACGTTACATTTCAGTTGGAAACTGCACTATATACATATATATTGGGAGGCGCTAGCTCCAAATGTGTTTTACTGTAAAAACTGCAGGAACTTCAAACCGGAACTAAGAACCAGACTGAGAAATCAGAGTAAGTGATTCTCCTGCAAACCGTTCCCATTGTTCTAGTTGAAAGAACGTATCTCTACATACTCAGCTCTGACAGAAAAGTGTGTGTTAAAGGCGTGCTTCACCTAGCTAATTGGGAAAACAAAGTTTCTTTTCATTTGGGATCTGCACTTCATACATAAATATAGGGTGGTACAAGCTCCAACTCGGGTTTAAATTGAAAACTCTAGGAACTTCAAACTGGCACTAGGAACATAGAGAGAAGCCAGAGTAAGAGTTTATCCTGCAAACCGTTCACCTTGTGCTATTTTAACGAACGTCTCTCCACATGCTCATTTCTGTCATTTAATTGTTTGTGAAAGCCTTCCTTTACCTAGCTTGTAGGGAACACAAGGTTTCTTTTCAGTTGGAATCTGCACTGCATACATATATAAGGGGAGGTACTAGATCCATCTCGAGTTTATGGTTAAAACTGCAGGAACATAAAACCGGCCCAAGAAACAGAGTGAGAAACAAGAGTACGAGATTCTCCTGCAACCAGTTCCACTTCTGCTAGTTGAAAGAATGTCTCTCTACCTTCTCACTTCTGAGAGATAAGTGTGAGTGAAAGCCGTTCTTCACCTAACTTGATGGGAACACAAAGTTCCTTTTCATTTGAAAACGGCAATACATACATATATATGGGGAAGTAATAGCTCCAAATTGGTTTTAGAGTGAAAAATGCATGAACATCAACCGGCAATAGGAAACAGACTGAGAAACCTGTTTAAGTGTTTCACCTGCAGCTCGTTCCCTTTGAGCTAGTTGAACGAATGTCTCTCCACATGCTCATTTCTGAGAGAAAACAGTGTGTGAAAGCTGCCTTTCACTTTCCTTGTAGGGAACACAAAGATTCTTTACAGTTGGAATCTTCACTACATACATATATATGGGGAGGTACTAGCTACATCTCGGGTTTACGGTGTAAACTGCAGGAACTTCATACCGGCAATAGGATACAGAGTGAGAAACCAGAGTACCTGTTACAACTGCAACCTGTTCCCTTTGTGTTTGTTGAACGAACGTCTCTCCACATGATCATTTCGGAGGGATATCTGTGTTTGGAAGCCGTGCTTCAATTAGCTTGTTGGGAACACATGGTTTCTTTTCAGTTGGTAACTGCAGTACATAAATATATATGGGCAGGTACAAGCTCCAACTCGTTATTACACTGAAAACTGCAGGAACTTCAAACCGGCACTAGGAAACAGCCTGAGAAACCAGAGTAAGTGATTCTCCTGCAACCCGTTCAATTTGTGCTTTTTGAACGAACATCTCTCCACATGCTCATTTCTGAGGGAAAAATGTGTGTGAAAGCCGTCCTTCACCTAGCTTGATGGGAACAGAAAGAATCTCTTCAGTTGAAACTGCACTACATACATTAATATGGGGAGGTAATAGATCCAACTCAGTTTTACAGTGAAAACTGTAGGAACATCAACAGCCACTAGGAAACAAACAGAGAAACCTGTGTAAGTGTTTCCCCTGCAACCCGTTCCCTTTGTGCTAGTTGAACGAACGTCTCTCCACATGCTCATTTCTGAGAGAAAGTGTGTGTGAAAGCATTCTTTCACCTTATTGTTGGGAACACAAGTTTTTTATAACTGGAAAGTGCACTAGATACATATATATGGGGATGTATGAGCTCCACCTCGGGTTTTCAATGAAAATTGCAGGAACTTTAACGGGCACTAGGAAACAGACTGAGAATCCAGAAGAAGTGTTTTTCCTGTAACACGTTTCCATTGTGCTAGTTGATCAAACGTCTCTCTACATGCTGAATTCTGAAAGATAAATGTGTGTTAAAGGCGTGCTTCACCTAGCTTGTTGGGAACACAAAGTTTCTTTCACTTTTAATCTGCACTACATACATATATATTGGGTGGTACTAGCTCCAACTCGGGTTTACAGTGATTCTGCAGAAACTTCTACCTGGCACTAGGAACAAAGATAGAAAACGGAGTAAGAGATTCCCCTGCTAACCGATCCCCTTGTGCTAGTTGAACGACCATCTCTGCACATGCTCAGTTCTGAAAGATAAGTGTGTGTGAAAGCCGCCCTTCAACTTACTTTTTGGGAACACAATTTTCTTTTCTGCTGGAAAGTGCACTACATACATATATGGTGAGGTAATAGCTCCAAAGCAGTTTTCTGTGAAAAATGCAGGAATTTCAAACCAGCACATGGAAAATGAATGAGAAAACTGTTTAAGGGTTTCACATGCAAACCGGTCCCTTAAAGCTAGTGAACGAACATCTCTCCAGATGCTCATTTCTGAGAGATAAGTGTATGTGGAAGCCGAACATCACCTAGCTTGTTGGTAACACAATGTTTCTTTTCAGTTGGAATCTGCACTACATACATATATATTGGGAGGTACTAGCTAAACCTCGGGTTTACGGTGTAAACTGCAGGAAATTCAAACCGGCATTAGGATACAGATTGAGAAACCTGAGTACGTGTTACAACTGCAAACTGTTCCTTTTGTGTTTGTTGAACAAAGTTCTCTCCACATGCTCATATCGGAGAGATAACTGTGTGTGGAAGCCATGCTTCAATTAGCATGTTGGGCACACAAAGTTTCTTTTCAGTTGGAAACTGCACTACATACATATATATGGGCTGGTACAAGCTCCAACACTTTATTAAAATGAAAGCTGCAGGAACTTCAAACC
Source organism: Camelus ferus (assembly GCF_009834535.1). NCBI lineage: Eukaryota > Metazoa > Chordata > Mammalia > Artiodactyla > Camelidae > Camelus > Camelus ferus. The sequence goes on from NC_045732.1 coordinate 1,554,893, forward strand.
GGCACTAGGAAACAGCCTGAGAAAGCAGAGTAAGTGATTCTCCTTCAACCCGTTCCATTTGTGGTATTTGAACGAATGTCTCACTACATGCTCATTTCTGAGAGAAAAGTGTGTGTGAAAGCCGTCCTTCACCTAGCTTGATGGGAACGGAAAGTATTTATTTAGTTGGAAACTGTACTACATACATAAATATGGGGACGTAATAGATCCAACACGGTTTTACAGTGCAAACTGTAGGAACTTCCAAGAAGCACTAGGAATCAGACTAAGAAACCTGTGTAAGTGTTTCCCCTGCAACACATTCCCTTTGAGCTAGTTGAACGAACGTCTCTCCACATGCACATTTCTGAGAGAAAAGTGTGTGTGAAAGCCGTCCTTCACCTTACTTGTTGGGAACACAAATTTCTTATCAGCTGGAAAGTGCACCACATACATATATATGGGGATGTTCTGCACAAACTCGGGTTTTCAGTTAAAACTGCAGAAACATCAACGGGCACTAGGAAACAGACTGAGAATCCAGAAGGAGTGTTTTTCCTGGAACGCCTTTCCATTGTGCTAGTTGAACGAAGGTCTCACTAAATGCTCAGTTCTGACAGATAAGTGTGTGTTAAAGCCGTGCTTCTCCTACATTGTCAAAAACACAGTGTCTTTTCACTTGGAATCTGCACTACATACATATTTATAGGGAGGTAATAGCTCCAACTCGGGTTTACAGTGAAAACTGCAGGAACTTCCAACCGGCATTTTGAACAGAGAGAGAAACCAGAGTAAGAGTTTATCCTGCAACCCGTTCAATTTTTGCTAGTTGAACGAACATCTCTCCACATGCTCAGTTCTGAGAGATAAGTGTGTGTGAAAGCCGTCCTTAAACTAGCTTGTTGGGAACACAAAAAATCGTTTCAGTTGGAAACTGCACTGCATACATATATATGGGGAGGTACTAGAACCAAATCGTGTTTACAGTGAAAACTGCAGGAAATCCAACCGGCACTAGGAAACAGTTTGTGAAACCAGAGTAAGTGATTCTCCTGCAACCCGTTCCATTTGTGTTAGTTGAACGAACGTCTCTCCACATGCTCAATTCTGAGAGATAATTGTGTGTGAAAGCCGCCCTTCAACTTTCTTGTTGGGAACACAAGTTTCTTATAGCTGGAAAGTGCACTACATACATATATATGGGGATGTACTAGCTCCACCTCGGGTTTTCAATGAAAATTGCAGGAACTTGAACGGGCACTAAGAACCAGACTGAGAATCCAGAAGAAGTGTTTTTCCTGCAACACGTTTCCATTGTGCTAGTTGATCGAACGTCTCTCTACATGCTCAATTCTGAAAGATAAGTGTGTGTTAAAGGCGTGCTTCACCTAGCTTGTTGGGAACACAAAGTTTCTTTTCACTTTTAATCTGCACTACATACATATATATAGGGAGGTACTAGCTCCAACTCGGGTTTACAGTGATTCTGCAGAAACTTCTAACCGGCAATAGGAACAAAGTTAGAAAACGGAGTAAGAGATTCCCCTGCTAACCGATCCCCTTGTGCTTGTTGAACGAACGTCTCTACACATGCCCAGTTCTGACAGATATGTGTGTGTGAAAACGACCTTCCGCTAACTTGTTGGAAACACAGAGATTCTATTAAGTTGGACACTGCACTACATACATATATATGGGGAGGTACAAACTACAATTGGGTTTTACATTGAAAACTGTAGGAACTTCAAATCGGCACTAGGGAACAGACTGAGAAAAAAGAAGTATTATCCTGCACCCAGTTCCGATTGTGCTAGTTGAAAGAATGTCTCTCTACATACACAGGTCTGACAGAAAATTGTGTGTTAAAGGCGCGCTTCACCTTGCTTATTGGGAAAACAAATTTTGTTTTCATTTAGAATCGGCACTACATACATATATATAGGGAGGTACTAGCTCCAACTCTGGTTTAAAGTGAAAACTGCAGTAACTTTAAACCAGCATTATGAACAGAGAGAAAAACCAGTGTAAGAGTTTACCTGCAACCCGTTCCATTTGTGCTAGTTGAACGACCGTCTCTGCAAAAGCTCAGTTCTGAATGATAAGTGTGTGTGAAAGCCGCCCTTCAAATTTCTTGTTGGGAACACAAGTTTCTTTTCTGCTGGAAAGTGCACTACATACATATATGGTGAGGTAATAGCTCCAAAGCAGTTTTCTGTGAAAAATGCAGGAATTTCAAACCAGCACTAGGAAAATGAATGTGAAAACTGTGTAAGGGTTTCCCATGCAAACCGGTCCCTTAAAGCTAGTTGAACGAACATCTCCCCAGATGCTCATTTCTGAGAGATAAGTGTGTGTGGAAGCCGTTCTTCACCTAGCTTGTTGGGAACACAATGTTTCTTTTCAGTTAGGATCTGCACTACATACATATATATTGGGATGTACTAGCTAAACCTCGAGTTTTCGGTGAAAACTGCAGGAAATTCAAACCGGCATTAGGATACAGATTGAGAAACCTGAGTACGTGTTACAACTGCAACCTGTTCCCTTTGTGTTTGTTGAACGAACGTCTCTCCACATGCTCATTACTGAGAGATAACTGTGTGTAGAAGCCGTGCTTCAATTAGCTTGTTTGGAACACAAAGTTTCTTTTCAGTTGGAAACTGCACTGCATACATATATATGGGCTGCTACAAGCTCCAACTCGGTATTACACTGAAAGCTGCAGGAACTTCAATCCGGCGCTAGGAAACAGCCTGAGAAACCAGAGCATGAGATTCCCTGCAACCTTTCCATTTGTGGTATTTGAACGAATGTCTCTCTACAAGCTCATTTCTGAGATAAATGTGTGTGTGGAAGCCGTCCTTCACCTAGCTTGTTGGGAACACAATGTATCCTTTCAGTTAGAATCTGCACTACATACATATATATGGGGAGGTACTAGCTAAACCTCTGGTTTACGGTGTAAACTGCAGGAAATTCAAACCGGCATTAGGATACAGATTGAGAAACCAGAGTACTTGTTACAACTGCAACCTATTCCCTTTGTGTTCGTTGAACGAACGTCTCTCCACATTTTCATTTCTGAGTGATAACTGTGTGTAGAATCCGTGCTTCAGCAAGATGTTGGGAACACAAAGTTTCCTTTCAGTTGCATTCTGAATTACAATCATATAAATATGGAGGTACTAGTTCCAACTCGTGTTTACAATGAAAACTGCAGGATCTTCAAACCTGCACTGGGGAATACATTGAGAAATCACAGTAAGAGTTTCTCCTGCAAACTGTTCCACTTGTGCTAGTTCAACGAAAGTCTCTCCACATGATCAGTTCTGAGAAATATGTGTGTTTGAAAGCCATACTTCACCTAAATTTTTGGGAACACAAAGTTTCATTTCAGTTGGAAAATGCACTACATACATATATATGGGGAGGTACTAGCTCCAACTGTGTTTTACTGTAAAAACTGCAGGAACTTCAAACCGGAACTAAGAAACAGACTGAGAATCCAGAAGAAGTGTTTCTCATGCAACACGTTCCCATTGTGCTAGTTGAAAGAACGTCTCTCTACATACTCAGTTCTGACAGAATATTGTGAGTTAAAGGCGTGCTTCAACAAGCTTTTTGGGAAAAAATGATTCTTTTCATTTGGAATCTGCACTACATAGATTTATATAAGGAGGTAGTAGCTCCAAATTGGGTTTACAGTGAAAACTGCAGAAACTTCAACCCGGCAGTAGGAAACAGCCTGAGAAACAAGAGGAAGGGTTTCTCCTGGAACCCGTTCCATTTGTGCTATTTGAAGGAACGTCTCTCCAAATGCTCAGTTCTGAGTTATAAGTGTCTGTGAAAGCTGTCCTTCCACTAGCTTGATGGGAACAGAAAGTATCTTTTCAGTTGGAAACTGCACTACATACATATATATAGGGAGGTACTAGCTCCAATTTGATTTTACACTGAAAAATGTAGGAACTTCCAACAGGCAATAGGAAACAGCCTGAGAATCCTGTGCAAATATTTCTCCTGGAACCCGTTCCTTTGAGATAGTTGAACGAACGTCTCTCCACATGCTCATTTCTGACAGATAAGTGTGTGTGAAAGTCGCCCTTCACCTTACTTGTTGGGAACACAAGTTTCTTTTCAGCTGGAAAGTGCACAATATACATATATATGGAGAGGTAGTAGCTCCAACTCGGAATTTTAGTGAAAACTGCAGGAACTTGAAAGCGGCACTAGGAAACAGACTGAGAAACCAGAAGAAGGGTTTTCCTGCAACCTGGTCCCCTTGTGTTCGTTGAACGAACATCTCTCCACATGCTCATTTCTGAGGGATAACTGCGTGTAGAATCCGTGCTTCAACTTGCTTCCTGGGAACACAAAGTTTCTTTCAGTTGGAATCCGCACTACTTACATATATATATATGGAGGTAATAGCTCCAACTCGGGTTTACAGTGAAAACTGCAGGAACTTCAATCCTGCACTATGAACAGAGAGAGAACCAGAGTAAGAATTTCTCCTGCAACCCACTCCCCTTGTGCTTGTTAAATGAACATCTCTACACATTCTAATTTCTGAGAGATATTTGTGTGTGAAAGACTTCCTTCACCTAGCTTGTTGGGAACACACAGTTTCTATTCAGTTGGAAACTGCACTACATACATATATACGGGGAGGAACTAGCTCCAACTGGGTTTTACAGTGAAAACTGCAGGAACTTCAAACCGGCACTAGGAAACAGACTGAGAAAACAGAGGAAGTGTTTATCCTGCAACACGTTCCATATGTGCTAGTTAAACGAAATTCTCTGCACATGCTCAGTTCTGAGAGATAAGTGTCTGTGAAAGCCGAACTTCACCTAGCTTGTTGGGAACACAAAGACTATTTACAGGTGTAAACAGCAGGACATTCGTATATACGGGAAGGTACTAGCTAAAACTCGATTTTACAGTGAAAACTGCAGGATATTCATCCCTACACTAGTAAACAGACTGAAAATCCAGAGTAAATATTTCCCCTACAAACCGTTCCCCTTCTGCAAGTTGAACGAAATTCTCTGCACATGCTCAGCTCTGAGACATAAGTGTGTGTGAAAGCTGTTCTTTACCTAGCATGATGGGAAAACAAAGTTTCTTTTCAGTTGGAATCTGCACTACATACATATATGGGGAGGTACTAACTACATCTCGGGGTTACGGTGAAAACTGCAGTATCATCAAACCGGCATTAGGAAACTGAATGAGGAAACAGAGTACGTGTTACAAATGCAAACTGTTCCCTTTGTGTTTGTTGAACGAACGTCTATCCACATGCTCAATTCGGAGAGATAACTGAGTGTGGAAGCCGTGCTTCAATTAGCTTGTTGGGAACACAAAGTTTCTTTTCATTTTGAAACTGCACTACATAAATATATATGTGCTGGTACAAGCTCCAAATCGTTATTACACTGAAAACTGCAGGAATTTCAAACCGGCACTAGGAAACAGCCTGAGAAACCAGAGTAATTTATTCCCCTGCAACACGTTTCCCTTGTGCTATTTGTACGAACGTCTCTCCACATGATCATTTCAGATAGATAACTGTGTGTGTAAGTCATGCTTCACCTATCTTGTTGGGAACACTAAGTGTCTTTTCAATTGGAAACTGCACTACATACATATATATGGGGAGGTACTAGTTCCAACTGGGTTTTACACTGAAAATTGCAGGAACTTCAAACCAGAACTAGGACACAGACTGAGAAACCAGAAAAATTGTTTCTCCTGCAACCCGTTCAATTTGTGCTATTTGAACGAACATCTCTCCACATGCTCATTTCTCAGGGAAAAATGTGTGTGAAATCCGTCCTTCACCTTGCTTGATGGGAACAGAAAGAATCTCTTCAGTTGGAAACTGCACTACATACATAAATATGGGGAGGTAATAGATCCAACTCGGTTTTACAGTGAAAACTGTAGGAACATCAACAGCCACTAGGAAACAAACACAGAAACCTGTGTAAGTGTTTCACCTGCAACCAGTTCCCTTTGTGCTAGTTGAACGAACGTCTCTCCACATGCTCATTTCTGAGAGAAAGTGTGTGTGAAAGCATTCCTTCACCTTACTTGTTGGGAACACAAGTTTCTTATAGCTGGAAAGTGCACTACATACATATATATGGGGATGTACTAGCTCCACCTCGGGTTTTCAATGAAAATTGCAGGAACTTGAACGGGCACTAGGAAACAGACTGAGAATCCAGAAGAAGTGATTTCCTGCAACAAGTTTCCATTGTGCTAGTTGATTGAACGTCTCCCTACATGCTCAATTCTGAAAGATAATTGTGTGTTAAAGGCGTGCTTCACCTAGCTTGTTGGGAACACAAAGTTTCTTTTCACTTTTAATCTGCACTACATACATATATAAAGGGAGGTACTAGCTCCAACTCGGGTTACAGTGATTCTGCAGAAACTTCTAACCGGCACTAGGAACAAAGATAGAAAACGGAGTAAGAGATTCCCCTGCAAACCGATCCCCTTGTGCTTGTTGAACGAACATCTCTACACATGCTCAGTTCTGACAGATATGTGTGTGTGAAAACGACCTTCCGCTAACTTGTTGGGAGCACAGAGATTCTATTAAGTTGGACACTGCACTACATACATATATATTGGGAGGTACTAGCTCCAACAGTGTTTTACACTGAAAATTGTAGGAAATTCAAACCAGAACTAGGACACAGACTGAGAAAACAGAGGAAGTGTTTATCCTGCAACACGTTCCATATGTGCTAGTTAAACGAAATTCTCTGCACATGCTCAGTTCTGAGAGATAAGTGTCTGTGAAAGCCGAACTTCACCTAGCTTGTTGGGAACACAAAGACTATTTACAGGTGTAAACAGCAGGACATTCGTATATACGGGAAGGTACTAGCTAAAACTCGATTTTACAGTGAAAACTGCAGGATATTCATCCCTACACTAGTAAACAGACTGAAAATCCAGAGTAAATATTTCCCCTACAAACCGTTCCCCTTCTGCAAGTTGAACGAAATTCTCTGCACATGCTCAGCTCTGAGACATAAGTGTGTGTGAAAGCTGTTCTTTACCTAGCATGATGGGAAAACAAAGTTTCTTTTCAGTTGGAATCTGCACTACATACATATATGGGGAGGTACTAACTACATCTCGGGGTTACGGTGAAAACTGCAGTATCATCAAACCGGCATTAGGAAACTGAATGAGGAAACAGAGTACGTGTTACAAATGCAAACTGTTCCCTTTGTGTTTGTTGAACGAACGTCTATCCACATGCTCAATTCGGAGAGATAACTGAGTGTGGAAGCCGTGCTTCAATTAGCTTGTTGGGAACACAAAGTTTCTTTTCATTTTGAAACTGCACTACATAAATATATATGTGCTGGTACAAGCTCCAAATCGTTATTACACTGAAAACTGCAGGAATTTCAAACCGGCACTAGGAAACAGCCTGAGAAACCAGAGTAATTTATTCCCCTGCAACACGTTTCCCTTGTGCTATTTGTACGAACGTCTCTCCACATGATCATTTCAGATAGATAACTGTGTGTGTAAGTCATGCTTCACCTATCTTGTTGGGAACACTAAGTGTCTTTTCAATTGGAAACTGCACTACATACATATATATGGGGAGGTACTAGTTCCAACTGGGTTTTACACTGAAAATTGCAGGAACTTCAAACCAGAACTAGGACACAGACTGAGAAACCAGAAAAATTGTTTCTCCTGCAACCCGTTCAATTTGTGCTATTTGAACGAACATCTCTCCACATGCTCATTTCTCAGGGAAAAATGTGTGTGAAATCCGTCCTTCACCTTGCTTGATGGGAACAGAAAGAATCTCTTCAGTTAGAAACTGCACTACATACATAAATATGGGGAGGTAATAGATCCAACTCGGTTTTACAGTGAAAACTGTAGGAACATCAACAGCCACTAGGAAACAAACACAGAAACCTGTGTAAGTGTTTCACCTGCAACCAGTTCCCTTTGTGCTAGTTGAACGAACGTCTCTCCACATGCTCATTTCTGAGAGAAAGTGTGTGTGAAAGCATTCCTTCACCTTACTTGTTGGGAACACAAGTTTCTTATAGCTGGAAAGTGCACTACATACATATATATGGGGATGTACTAGCTCCACCTCGGGTTTTCAATGAAAATTGCAGGAACTTGAACGGGCACTAGGAAACAGACTGAGAATCCAGAAGAAGTGATTTCCTGCAACAAGTTTCCATTGTGCTAGTTGATTGAACGTCTCCCTACATGCTCAATTCTGAAAGATAATTGTGTGTTAAAGGCGTGCTTCACCTAGCTTGTTGGGAACACAAAGTTTCTTTTCACTTTTAATCTGCACTACATACATATATAAAGGGAGGTACTAGCTCCAACTCGGGTTTACAGTGATTCTGCAGAAACTTCTAACCGGCACTAGGAACAAAGATAGAAAACGGAGTAAGAGATTCCCCTGCAAACCGATCCCCTTGTGCTTGTTGAACGAACATCTCTACACATGCTCAGTTCTGACAGATATGTGTGTGTGAAAACGACCTTCCGCTAACTTGTTGGGAGCACAGAGATTCTATTAAGTTGGACACTGCACTACATACATATATATTGGGAGGTACTAGCTCCAACAGTGTTTTACACTGAAAATTGTAGGAAATTCAAACCAGAACTAGGACACAGACTGAGAAACCAGAAAAATTGTTTGTCCTGCAACCCGTTCAATTTTTGCTATTTGAACGAACAACTCTCCACATGCTCATTTCTCAGGGAAAAATGTGTGTGAAAGCCGTCATTCATCTTGCTTGATGGGAACAGAAAGAATCTCTTCAGTTGGAAACTGCATTACATACATAAATATGGGGAGGTAATAGATCCAACTCGGTTTTACAGTGAAAACAGTAGGAACATCAACAGCCACTAGGAAACAAATACTGAAACCTGTGTAAGTGTTTCCCCTGCAAACCGTTCCCTTTCTGCTAGTTGAACGAACGTCTCTCCACATGCTCATTTCTGAGAGATAACTGTGTGTAGAAGCCATGCTTCAATTAGCTTGTTGGGAACACGAAGTTTCTTTTCATTTGGTAACTGCACTACATACATATATATGGGCTGGTACAAGCACCAACTGGGTATTACACTGAAAGCTGCAGGAACTTCAAAGCGGCACTAGGAAACAGCCTGAGAAACCAGAGCAAGTGATTCTCCTGCAACCTGTTCCATTTGTTGAATTTGAACGAATGTTTCTCTACATGCTCATTTCTGAGAGAAATGTGTGTGTGAAACCGTCCTTCACCAAGCTTGATGGGAACGGAAATTATCTCTTAAGTAGGAAACAGCACTACATACATAAATATGGGGAGGTAATAGATCCAACACGGCTTTACAGTGCAAACTGTAGGAACTTCCAACAGAATCTAGGAATCAGACTTTGAAACCTGTGTAAGTGTTTCCCATGCAACACGTTCCCTTTGAGCTAGTTGAACGAACGTCTATCCACATGCTCATTTCTGAGAGAAAAGTGTGTGTGAAAGCCGTCCTTCACATTACTTGTTGGGAACACAAGTTTCTTTTCAGCTAGAAAGTGCACTACATACTTATATATGTGGATATACGGCTCAACCTCGGGTTTTCAGTGAAAACTGCAGAAACTTGAACGGGCACTAGGAAACAGACTGAGAATCCAGAATAAATGTTTTTCCTGGAACGAGTTTCCATTGTGCTAGTTGATCGAATGTCTCTCTAAATGCTCAGTTCTGACAGATAATTGTGTGTTAAAGGGGTGCTTCTACAACCTTGTCGAGAACACAGAGTCTTTTCAGTTGGAATCTGCACTACATACATATTTATAGGGAGGTACTAGCTCCAACTCGGGTTTACAGTGAAAACTGCAGAAACTTCAAACCGGAATTATGAACAGAGAGAGAAACCAGAGGAAGGGTTTCTCCTGCAAACCGGTCTCTTAGAGCTAGTTGAACGAACGTCTCTGCAGATGCTCATTTCTGAGAGATAAATGTGTCTGAAAGCCGCCCTTCAACTTACTTTTTGGGAACACAAGTTTCTTTTCAGCTGGAATGTGCACTACATACATATATGGTGAGGTAGTAGCTCCAAAGCAGTTTTCTGTGAAAACTGCAGGAATTTAAAACCAGCAATAGGAAACAGACTGCGAAAGCATAGAACGTATTTCTCCTGCAAAAACGCTCACTTTGTGCTAGTTGAACGACAGTCTCTCCACATGCTCAGTTCTGAGATATAAGTGTGTGTGAAAGCTGTCCTTCACCTAGCTTGTAGGGAACACAAGGTTTCTTTTCAGGTGGAATCTGCACGACATACATATTTATAGGGAGGTACCAGCTCCAACTGGATTTTACAGTGCAAACTGTAGGAACTTCCAATAGGCACTAGGAATCAGACTGAGAATCCTGTGTATATGTTTCCCCTGCAACCCGTTCCCTTTGAGCTAGTTGAACGAACGTCTCTCCACATGCTCATTTCTGAGATATAACTGTGTGTGGTAGCCGTGCTTCAATTAGCTTGTTGGGAACACAAAGTTTCTTTTCAGTTAGAAACTGCACATAATACACATATATAGAGTGGTACAACTTGTAACTCGTGTTTACAGTGAAAACTGCACGAACTTGAAACCGGCACTAGGAAACACCCTGAGAAACCAGAGTAAGTGATTCTCCTGCAACCCGTTCCCATTGTGCTATTTCACCGAACGTCTCTCCACATTTTCGGTTCTGAGAAATATGTGTGTGTGTAAGCCGTACTTCACCTAACTTGTTGGAAAAACAACGTTACATTTCAGTTGGAAACTGCACTATATACATATATATTGGGAGGCGCTAGCTCCAAATGTGTTTTACTGTAAAAACTGCAGGAACTTCAAACCGGAACTAAGAAACAGACTGAGAAATCAGAGTAAGTGATTCTCCTGCAACCCGTTCCCATTGTTCTAGTTGAAAGAACGTATCTCTACATACTCAGCTCTGACAGAAAAGTGTGTGTTAAAGGCGTGCTTCACCTAGCTAATTGGGAAAACAAAGTTTCTTTTCATTTGGAATCTGCACTTCATACATAAATATAGGGTGGTACAAGCTCCAACTCGTGTTTAAATTGAAAATTCTAGGAACTTCAATCTGGCACTAGGAACATAGAGATAAGCCAGAGTAAGATTTTATCCTGCAAACTGTTCACCTTGTGCTATTTTAACGAACATCTATCCACCTGCTCATTTCTGACATATAAATGTTTGTAAAAGCCTTCAATTACCTAGCTTGTAGGGAACACAAGGTTTCTTTTCAGTTGGAATCTGCACTGAATACATATATAAGGGGAGGTACTGGAACCATCTCGAGTTTATGGTTAAAACTGCAGGAACTTAAAACCGGCCCTAGGAAACAGAGTGAGAAACAAGAGTACGAGATTCTCCTGCAACCAGTTCCACTTCTGCTAGTTGAAAGAATGTCTCTCTACCTTCTCACTTCTGAGAGATAAGTGTGAGTGAAAGCCGTTCTTCACCTTACTTGATGGGAACACAAAGTTCCTTTTCAGTTGAAAATGGCAATACATACATATATATGGGGAAGTAATAGCTCCAAATTGGTTTTAGAGTGAAAAATGCACGAACATCAACCGGCACTAGGAAACAGACTGAGAAACCTGTTTAAGTGTTTCCCCTGCAACTCGTTCCCTTTGAGCTAGTTGAACGAATGTCTCTCCACATGCTCATTTCTGAGAGAAAACAGTGTGTGAAAGCTGCCTTTCACTTTCCTTGTAGGGAACACAAAGATTCTTTACAGTTGGAATCTTCACTACATACATATATATGGAGAGGTACTAGCTACATCTCGGGTTTATGGTGTAAACTGCAGGAACTTCATACCGGTAATAGGATACAGAGTGAGAAACCAGAGCACCTGTTACAACTGCAACCTGTTCCCTTTGTATATGTTGAACGAACGTCTCTCCACATGATCATTTCGGAGGGATATCTGTGTTTGGAAGCCGTGCTTCAATTAGCTTGTTGGGAACACATGGTTTCTTTTCAGTTGGAAACTGCAGTACATACATATATATGGGCAGGTACAAGCTCCAACTCGTTATTACACTGAAAACTGCAGGAACTTCAAACCGGCACTAGGAAACAGCCTGAGAAACCAGAGTAAATGATGCTCCTGCAACCCGTTCAATTTGTGCTTTTTGAACGAACATCTCTCCACATGCTCATTTCTGAGGGAAAAATGTGTGTGAAAGCCGTCCTTCACCTAGCTTGATGGGAACAGAAAGAATCTCTTCAGTTGAAAACTGCACTACATACATAAATATGGGGAGGTAATAGATCCAACTCGGTTTTACAGTGAAAACTGTAGGAACATCAACAGCCACTAGGAAACAATCAGAGAAACCTCTGTAAGTGCTTCCCATGCAACCCGTTCCCTTTTTTGATAGTTGAACGAACTTCTCTCCACATGCTCATTTCTGAGAGAAAGTGTGTGTGAAAGCATTCTTTCACCTTTTTGTTGGGAACACAAGTATCTTATAACTGGAAAGTTCACTACATACATATATATGGGGATGTACGAGCTCCACCTCGGGTTTTCAATGAAAATTGCAGGAACTTGAACGGGCACTAGGAAACAGACTGAGAATCCAGAAGAAGTGTTTTTCCTGCAACAAAGTTCCATTGTGCTAGTTGATTGAACGTCTCTCTACATGCTCAATTCTGAAAGATATGTGTGTGTTAAAGGCGTGCTTCTCCTAGCTTGTTGGGAACACAAAGTTTCTTTTCACTTTTAATCTGCACTACATACATATATATAGGGAGGTACTAGCTCCAACTCGGGTTTACAGTGATTCTGCAGAAACTTCTAACCGGCACTAGGAACAAAGATAGAAAACGGAGTAAGGGATTCCCCTGCAAAACGATCCCCTTGTGCTTGTTGAACGAACGTCTCTACACATGCTCAGTTCTGACAGATATGTGTGTGTGAAAAAGACCTCCCTCTAACTTGTTGTGAACACAGAGATTCTATTAAGTTGGACACTGCACTACATACATATATATGGGGAGGTACTAGCTCCAACTGTTTTTTACACAGAAAATTGCAGGAAATTCAAACCAGAACTAGGACACAGACTGAGAAACCAGAAAAATTGTTTCTCCTGCAACCCGTTCAATTTTTGCTATTTGAACGAACATCTCTCCACATGCTCATTTCTCAGGGAAAAATGTGTGTGAAAGCCGACATTCATCTTGCTTGATGGGAACAGAAAGAATCTCTTCAGTTGGAAACTGCATTACATACATAAATATGGGGAGGTAATAGATCCAACACGGTTTTACAGTGAAAACTGTAGGAACATCAAAAGCCACTAGGAAACAAATATTGAAACTTGTGTAAGTGTTTCCCCTGCAACCCGTTCCCTTTGTGCTAGTTGAACAAACGTGTCTCCAGATGCTCATTTCTGAGAGATAACTGTGTGTAGAAGCCATGCTTCAATTAGCTTGTTGGGAACACAAAGTTTATTTTCATTAGGGAACTGCACTACATACATATATATGGGCTGGTACAAGCACCAACTCGGTATTACACTGAAAGCTGCAGGAACTTCAAACCGGCACTAGGAAACAGCCTGAGAAACCAGAGCAAGTGATTCTCCTGCAACCTGTTCCATTTGTGGTATTTGAACGAATGCCTCTCCACATGCTCATTTCTGAGAGAAATGTGTGTGTGAAACCGTCCTTCACCTAGCTTGATGGGAACGGAAAGTATCTCTTCATTAGGAAACAGCACTACATACATAAACATGGGGAGGTAATAGATCCAACACAGCTTTACAGTGCAAACTGTAGGAACTTCCAACAGACTCTAGGAATCAGACTTTGAAACCTGTGTAAGTGTTTCCCATGCAACACGTTCCCTTTGAGATAGTTGAACGAACGTCTCTCCACATGCTCATTTCAGAGGGAAAAGTGTGTGTGAAAGCCGTCCTTCACCTTACTTGTTGGGAACACAAGTTTCTTATCAGCTGGAAAGTGCACTACATACTTATATATGTGGATATACGGCTCAACCTCGGGTTTTCAGTGAAAACTGCAGAAAGTTGAACGGGCACTAGGAAACAGACTAAGAATCCAGAAGAAATGATTTTCCTGGAATGAGTTTCCATTCTTCTAGTTGATCGAATGTCTCTCTAAATGCTCAGTTCTGACAGATAATTGTGTGTTAAAGGCGTGCTTCTACTACCTTGTCGAGAACACAGAGTCTTTTCAGTTGGAATCTGCACTACATACATATTTATAGGGAGGTACTAGCTCAAACTCGGGTTTACAGTGAAAACTACATGAACTTGAAACCGGAATTATGAACAGAGAGAGAAACCAGAGAAAGGGTTTCTCCTGCAAACCGGTCTCTTAGAGCTAGTTGAACGAACGTCTCTGCAGATGCTCATTTCTGAGAGATAAATGTGTGTGAAAACCGCCCTTCAACTTACTTTTTGGGAACACAAGTTTCTTATCAGCTGGAATGTGCACTACATACATATATGGTGAGGTAGTAGCTCCAAAGCAGTTTTCTGTGAAAACTGCAGGAATTTCAATCCAGCACTAGGAAAATGACTGAGAAACAAGAGTATGTGTTTCTCCTGCATAAACGCTCACTTTTTACTAGTTGAACGACAGTCTCTCCACATGCTCATTTCTGAGAGAAAAGTGTGTGTGAAAGCCGTCCTTCAACTAGCTTGTAGGGAACAGAAGGTTTCTTTTCAGATGGAATCTGCACGACATACATATTTATAGGGAGGTACCAGCTCCAACAGGGTTTTACAGTGCAAACTGTAGGAACTTCCAATAGGCACTAGGAATCAGACTGAGAATCCTGTGTATATGTTTCCCCTGCAAGCCGTTCCCTTTGAGCTAGTTGAACGAACGTCTCTCTACATGCTCATTTCTGAGATATAACTGTGTGTGGTAGCCTTGCTTCAATTAGCTTGTTGGGAACACAAAGTTTCTTTTCAGTTAGAAACTGCACAAAATACACATATATAGAGTGGTACTAGTTGTAACTCGTGTTTACATTGAAAACGGCAGGAACTTGAAACCGGCACTAGGAAACACCCTGAGAAACCAGAGTAAGTGATTCTCCTGCAACCTGTTCCCATTGTGCTATTTCACCGAACGTCTCTCCACATTTTCGTTTCTGAGAAATATGTGTGTGTGAAAGCCGTACTTCACCTAACTTGTTGGAAAAACAACGTTACATTTCAGTTGGAAACTGCACTATATACATATATATTGGGAGGCGCTAGCTCCAAATGTGTTTTACTGTAAAAACTGCAGGAACTTCAAACCGGAACTAAGAAACAGACTGAGAAATCAGAGTAAGTGATTCTCCTACAACCCATTCCCATTGTTCTAGTTGAAAGAACGTATCTCTACATACTCAGCTCTGACAGAAAAGTGTGTGTTAAAGGCGTGCTTCACCTAGCTAATTGGGAAAACAAAGTTTCTTTTCATTTGGAATCTGCACTTCATACATAAGTATAGGGTGGTACAAGCTCCAACTCGGGTTTAAATTGAAAACTCTAGGAACTTCAATCTGGCACTAGGAACATAGAGAGAAGCCAGAGTAAGAGTTTATCCTGCAAACAGTTCACCTTGTGCTATTTTAACGAACATCTATCCACATGCTCATTTCTGACATATAAATGTTTGTGAAAGCCTTCCTTTACCTAGCTTGTAGGGAACACAAGGTTTCTTTTCAGTTGGAATCTGCACTGCATACATATATAAGGGGAGGTACTAGATCCATCTCGAGTTTATGGTTAAAACTGCAGGAACTTAAATCCGGCCCTAGGAAACAGAGTGAGAAACAAGAGTATGAGATTCTCCTGCAACCAGTTCCACTTCTGCTAGTTGAAAGAATGTCTCTCTACCTTCTCACTTCTGAGAGATAAGTGTGAGTGAAAGCCGTTCTTCACCTTACTTAATGGGAACACAAAGTACCTTTTCAGTTGAAAACGGCAATACATACATATATATGGGGAAGTAATAGCTCCAAATTGGTTTTAGAGTGAAAAATGCACGAACATCAACCGGCACTAGGAAACAGACTGAGAAACCTGTTTAAGTGTTTCACCTGCAACTCGTTCCCTTTGAGCTAGTTGAACGAATGTCTCTCCACATGCTCATTTCTGAGAGAAAACAGTGTGTGAAAGCTGCCTTTCACTTTCCTTGTAGGGAACACAAAGATTCTTTACAGTTGGAATCTTCACTACATATATATATATAGGGAGGTACTAGCTCCAACTCCGGTTTACCGTGATTCTGCAGAAACTTCTAACCGGCACTAGGAACAAAGATAGAAAACGGAGTAAGAGATTCCCCTGCAAACCGATCCCCTTGTGCTTGTTGAACGAACGTCTCTACACATGCTAAGTTCTGACAGATATGTGTGTGTGAAAACGACCTTCCCCTAACTTGTTGGGAACACAGAGATCCTATTAAGTTGTACACTGCAATACATACATATATATGTGGAGGTACAAGCTATAACTGGATTTTACATTGAAAACTGTAGGAACTTCAAACCGGCAGTAGGAAAAAGCCCGAGAAACCAGAGTAGTGTTTCTCCTGCAACCCGTTTCCCTTGTGCTATTTGAAAGAATATCTCTCCACATGCTCAGTTCTGAAGAGATAAGTGTGTGTGAAAGTCGTCCTTTACTTAGCTTGTAGGGAACACAAGGTTTCTTTTCAGGAGGAATCTGCACTGCATACATATATATTGGGAGGTACAATCTCCAACACGTGTTTAAAGTATAAACTGTAGGTACTTCAAATCGGCACAAGAAACACACCTAAAAAGGAGATTAAGTGTTGCTCCTGCATCCCGTTCCCCTTGTGCTATTGGAACGAACGTCTTTCCATATGCTCAGTTCAGAGATATAATTGTGTGTGGAAGCCGTCCTTCACCTAGCTTCTTGGGAACACAATGTATCTTTTCAGTTAGAATCTGCAATACTTACATATATATGGGGAGGTACTAGATAAACCTCGGGTATACGGTGTAAAGTGCAGGAAATTCACACTGGCATTAGGATACAGAGTGAGAAACCAGAGTACATGTTACAACTGCATCCTGTTCAATTTGTGTTTGTTGAACCAATGTCTCTCAAAATGCTCATTTTGGAGTGATATCTGTGAGTGTTAGCCGTGCTTCAATTAGCTTGTTGGGAACACAAAGTTTCTTTTCAGTTGGAAACTGCACTACATAAATATATATGGGCTGGTACAAGCTTCAACTCGGTATTACACTGAAAGCTGCAGGAACTTCAAACTGGCACTAGGAAAAAGCCTAAGAAACCAGAGTAAGTGATTCTCCTGCAACCCGTTCCTTTTGTAGTATTTGAACGAATGTATCTCCGCATGATCATTTCTGAGAGAAAAGTGTGTGTGAAAGCCGTCCTTCACCTTACTTGTTGGGAACACAAGTTTCTTATCAGCTGGAAAGTGCAAGATATATATATATATGGGGATGTACTGCTCAACCTCGGGTTTTCAGTGAAAACTGCAGGAACTTGCACGGGCACTAGGAAACAGATTGAGAATCCAGAAGAAATGTTTTTCCTGGAACACGTTTCCATTGTGCTAGTTGATCGAAGGTCTCTCTAAATGCTCATTTCTTACAGATAATTGTGTGTTAAAGGCGTGCTTCTCCTACCTTGTTGAAAACACAAAGTTTCTTTTCAGTTGGAATCTTCACTACATACATACTTATAGGGAGGTACTTGCTCCAACTCGGGTTTACAGTGAAAACTGCAGGAACTTCAAACCGGCATTATGAACAGAGAGAGAATCCAGTGTAAGAGTTTATCCTTCAAACCGTTCCATTTGTGCTAGTTGAACGAACGTCTCTACACATGCTCAGATCTGAGAGATAATTGTGTGTGAAAGCTGCTCTTGAACATTCTTGTTGGGAACACAAGTTTCTTTTCAGCTAGAAAGAGCACTACATACATATATATGGTGAGGTACTAGCTCCAACACGGTTTTACAGTGAAAACTGCAGGATCTTCTACCAGCACTAGGAAACAGTCTGAGAAACCAGAGTAAGTATTTGCCCTTCAAAACCGCTCAATTTGGGCTTGTTGAACGACAGTCCCACCACATGTTCAGTTTTGAGAAATAAGTGTGTGTGAAAGCCGTCCTTCACCTAGCTTGTTGGGAAAACATAGGTTCTTTCGAGTTGGTAATTGCGCTACATTCATATATATATGGGGAGGTACTAGCTCCAACTCGGGTTTACAGTGAAAACTGCAGGAACTTCAAACCGGAATTATGAACAGAGAGAGAAACCAGAGAAAGGGTTTCTCCTGCAAACCGGTCTCTTAGAGTTAGTTGAACGAACGTCTCTGCAGATGCTAATTTCTGAGAGATAAATGTGTGTGAAAGCCGCCCTTCAACTTACTTTTTGGGAACACAAGTTTCTTTTCAGCTGGAAAGTGCACTACATACATATATGGTGAGGTAGTAGCTCCAAAGCAGTTTTCTGTGAAAACTGCAGGAATTTCAAACCAGCACTAGGAAAACGACTGAGAAACAAGAGTAAGTGTTTCTCCTGCAAAAACACTCACTTTGTGCTAGTTGAACGACAGTCTCTCCACATGCTCAGTTCTGAGAGATAAGTGTGTGAAAGCCGACCTTCACCTAGCTTGAAGGGAACACAAGGTTTCTTTTCTGGTGGTATCTGCACGACATACATATTTATAGGGAGGTACCAGCTCCAACTAGGTTTTACAGTGCAAACTGTAGGAACTTCCAATAGGCACTAGGAATCAGACTGAGAATCCTGTGTACATGTTTCCCCTACAACCCGTTCCCTTTGAGCTAGTTGAACGAACGTCTCTCCACATGCTCATTTCTGAGATATAACTGTGTGTGGTAGCCGTGCTTCAATTAGCTTGTTGGGAACACAAAGTTTCTTTTCAGTTAGAAACTGCACAAAATACACATATATAGAGAGGTACTAGTTGTAACTCGTGTTTACAGTGAAAACTGCAGGAACTTGAAACCGGCACAAGGAAACACCCTGAGAAACCAGAGTAAGTGATTCTCCTGCAACCCGTTCCCATTGTGCTATTTCACCGAACGTCCTCCACATTTTCAGTTCTGATATATATGTGTGTGTGAAAGCCGTACTTCACCTAACTTGTTGGAAAAGCAACGTTACATTTCAGTTGGAAACTGCACTATATACATATATATTGGGAGGCGCTAGCTCCAAATGTGTTTTACTGTAAAAACTGCAGGAACTTCAAACCGGAACTAAGAAACAGACTGAGAAATCAGAGTAAGTGTTTCACCTGCAACCCGTTCCCATTGTTCTAGTTGAAAGAACGTATCTCTACATACTCAGCTCTGACAGAAAAGTGTGTGTTAAAGGCGTGCTTCACCTAGCTAATTGGGAAAACAAAGTTTCTTTTCATTTGGAATCTGCACTTCATACATAAATACAGGGTGGTACAAGCTCCAACTCGGGTTTAAATTGAAAACTCTAGGAACTTCAAACTGGCACTAGGAACATAGAGAGAAGCCAGAGTAAGAGTTTATCCTGCAAACCGTTCACCTTGTGCTATTTTAACGAACGTCTTTCCACATGCTCATTTCTGACATACAATTGTTTGTGAAAGCCTCCCTTTACCTAGCTTGTAGGGAACACAAGGTTTCTTTTCAGTTGGAATCTGCACTGCATACATATATAAGGGGAGGTACTAGATCCATCTCGAGTTTATGGTTAAAACTGCAGGAACTTAAAACTGGCCCTAGGAAACAGAGTGAGAAACAAGAGTATGAGATTCTCCTGCAACCAGTTCCACTTCTGCTAGTTGAAAGAATGTCAATCTACCTTCTCACTTCTGAGAGATAAGTGTGAGTGAAAGCCGTTCTTCACCTAACTTGATGGGAACACAAAGTTCCTTTTCAGTTGAAAACGGCAATACATACATATATATGGGGAAGTAATAGCTCCAAATTGGTTTTAGAGTGAAAAATGCACGAACATCAACCGGCACTAGGAAACAGACTGAGACACCTGTTTAAGTGTTTCCCCTGCAACTCGTTCCCTTTGAGCTAGTTGAACGAATGTCTCTCCACATGCTCATTTCTGAGAGAAAACAGTGTGTGAAAGCTGCATTTCATCTTCCTTGTAGGGA
The DNA here is from genome assembly GCF_009834535.1 of Camelus ferus. Classification (NCBI taxonomy): domain Eukaryota; kingdom Metazoa; phylum Chordata; class Mammalia; order Artiodactyla; family Camelidae; genus Camelus; species Camelus ferus. Next base: position 1,575,104 of record NC_045732.1, read on the forward strand.
ACACAAAGATTCTTTACAGTTGGAAACTTCACTACATACATATGTATGGGGAGGTACAAGCTACAACTGGGTTTTACTTTGAAAACTGTAGGAACTTCAAACCGGCACTAGGAAACAGACTGAGAAAAAAGAAGTATTAGCCTGCACCCACTTCCGATTGTGCTAGTTGAAAGAACGACTCTCTACATACACAAGTCTGACTGATAATTGTGTGTTAATGGCGTGCTTCACCTTGCTTATTGGGAAAACAAATTTTGTTTTCATTTCGAATCGGCACTACATACATATATATAGGGAGGTACTAGCTCCAACTCTGGTTTAAAGTGAAAACTGCAGGAACTTTAAACCAGCATTATGAACAGAGAGAGAAAACAGTGTAAGATTTTATCCTGCAACCCGTTCCATTTGTGCTAGTTGAACGACCATCTCTGCACATGCTCAGTTCTGAAAGATAAGTGTGTGTGAAAGCCTCCCTTCAACTTTCTTGTTGGGAACACAAGTTTCTTTTCTGCTGGAAAGTGCACTACATACATATATGGTGAGGTAATAGCTCCAAAGCAGGTTTTTGTGAAAAATGCAGGAATTTCAAACCAGCACTAGGAAAATGAATGAGATAACTGTGAAAGGGTTTCTCATGCAAACCGGTTCTTTAAAGCTAATTGAACGAAAGTCTCTCCCGATGCTCATTTATGAGAGATAAGTGTGTGTGAAAGCCGTCCTTCACCTAGCTTTTAGGGAACACAAGGTTTCTTTTCAGGTGGAATCTGCACTGCATACATATATATTTGGAGGTACAATCTCCAACTCGGGTTTAAAATAAAAACTGTAGGAACTTCAAACGGGCACTAGGAAACACACCTATAAAGCAGATTAAGTGTTGCTCCTGCATCCCGTTCCCCTTGTGCTATTGGAACGAACGTCTCTCCATATGCTCAGTTCAGAGATATAATTGTGTGTGGAAGCCGTCCTTCACCTAGCTTCTTGGGAACACAATGTATCTTTTCAGTTAGAATCTGCAATACTTACATATATATGGGGAGGTTCTAGATAAACCTCGGGATTACGGTGTAAAGTGCAGGAAATTCACACTGGCATTAGGATACAGAGTGAGAAACCAGAGTACATGTTACAACTGCAACCTGTTCCATTTGTGTTTGTTGAAATAATGTCTCTCAACATGCTAATTTTGGAGAGATATCTGTGAGTGTTAGCCGTGCTTCAATTAGCTTGTTGGGAACACAAAATTTCTTGTCAGTTGGAAACTGCACTACATACATATATATGGGCTGGTACAAGCTCCAACTCGGTATTACACTGAAAGCTGCAGGAACTTCAAACCGGCACTAGGAAACAGCCTAAGAAACCAGAGTAAGTGATTTTCCTGCAACCCGTTCCATTTGTGGTATTTGAACGAATGTCTCTCCACATGCTCATTTCTGAGAGATAACTGTGTGTGAAAGCCTTCCTTCACCTTACTTGTTGAGAAAACAAGTTTCTTATCAGCTGGAAAGTGCACGACATTTATATATATGGGGATGTACTGCTCAACCTCGGGTTTTCAGTGAAAATTGCAGGAACTTGCACAGGCACAAGCAAACAGACTGAGAATCCAGAAGAAATGTTTTTCCTGGAACGCGTTTCCATTGTGCTATTTGATCGAAGGTCTCTGTAAATGCTCAGTTCTAACAAATAATAGTGTGATAAAGGCGTGCTTCTCCTACCTTGTCGAGAACACAAAGTTTCTTTTCAGTTGGAATCTTCACTACATACATACTTATAGGGAGGTACTTGCTCCAACTCGGGTTTACAGTGAAAACTGCAGGAACTTCAAAACGGCATTACGAACAGAGAGAGAAACCAGTGTAAGAGTTTACCCTGCAACCCGTTCCATTTGTGTTAGTTGAACGAACGTCTCTCCACATGCTCAGTTCTGAGAGATAATTGTGTGTGAATGCTGCCCTTCAACTTTCTTGTTGGGAACACAAGTTTCTTTTCAGCTGGAAAATGCACAACATACATATATGGTGAGGTAATAACTCCAAAGCAGTTTTCTGTGAAAACTGCAGGAATTTTAAACCAGCACTAGGAAAACGACTGAGAAACCTGTGTAAGTGTTTCTCCTGCAAACCGGTCACTTAGAGCTAGTTGAATGAACGTCTCTCCAGATGCTCATTTCTGAGAGATAAGTGTGTGTGAAAGCCGCCCTTCAAATTACTTGTTCGGAACACAAGTTTCTTTTCAGCTGGAAAGTGCACTACATATATATATATGCTGAGGTACTAGCTCCAAAACGGTTTTACAGTGAAAACTGCAGGATCTTCAAACCAGCATTAGGAAACAGACTGAGAAACCAGAGTAAGTGTTTCCCCTGCAAAACCGCTCAATTTGTGCTTGTTGAATGACAGTCTCACCACATGCTCACTTTTGAGAAATGAGTGTGTGTGAAAGCCGTCCTTCACTTAGCTTGTTGGGAACACATAGGTTCTTTCTAGTTGTAAAGTGCGCTACATTCATATATATGGGGAGGTATAGCTCCAACTCGGGTTTAAATTGAAAACTGTAGGAACATCAAAACGGCACTAGGAAAAAGACTGAGAAACCAGAGTAGTGTTGCTCCTGCAACCCGTTTCCCTTGTGCTATTTGAACGAATATCTCTCCACATGCTCAGTTCTGAGAGATAAGTGTGTGTGAAAGCCGTCCTTTACCTAGCTTGTAGGGAACACAAGGTTTCTTTTCAGGAGGTATCTGCATTGCATACATATATATTGGGAGGTACTATCTCCAAATCGGGTTTAAAGTAAAAACTGTAGGAACTTCAAACCGGCACTAGGAAACACACCTATAAAGCAGATTAAGTGTTGAACCTGCATCCCGTTCCCCTTGTGCTACTGGAACGAACGTCTCTCCATATGCTCAGTTCAGAGATATAATTGTGTGTGGAAGCCGTCCTTCACCCAGCTTGTTGGGAACACAATGTTTCTTTTCAGTTAGGATCTGCACTACATACATATATATTGTTAGGTACTAGCTAAACCTCGGGTTTACGGTGTAAACTGCAGGAAATTCAAACCGGCATTAGGATACAGATTGAGAAACCTGAGTAGGTGTTACAACTGCAACCTGTTCCCTTTGTGTTTGTTGAACGAACGTCTCTCCACATGCTCATTTCTGAGAGATAACTGTGTGTAGAAGCCGTGCTTCAATTAGCTTGTTGGGAACACAAAGTTTCTTTTCATTTGGAAACTGCACTACATAAATATATATGGGCTGGTACAAGCTCCAACTCGGTATTACACTGAAAGCTGCAGGAACTTGAAACCGGCAGTAGGAAACAGCCTGAGAAACCAGAGCAAGTGATTCTCCTGCAACCTGTTCCATTTGTGGTATTTGAACGAATGTCTCTCTGCATGCTCATTTCTGAGAGAAATGTGTGTGTTAAAACCGTCCTTCAACTAGCTTGATGGGAACGGAAAGTATCTCTACATTAGGAAACAGCACTACATACATAAATATGGGGAGGTAAGAGATCCAACGCGGTTTTACAGTGCAAACTGTAGGAACTTCCAACAGGCACTAGGAATCATACTGTGAAACCGGTGTATGTGTTTCCCATGCAACCCATTCCCTTTTAGCTAGTTGAACGAACGTCTCTCGACATGCTCATTTCTGAGAGAAAAGTGTGTGTGAAAGCCGTCCTTCACCTTACTTGTGGGAACACAAATTTCTTATCAGCTGGAAAGTGCACTACATATATATATATGAGGATGTAGTGCTCAAACTCGGGTTTTCAGGGAAAACTGCAGAAACTTGAACGGGCACTAGGAAACAGACTGAGAATCCAGAAGAAGTGTTTTCCCTGGGACGCGTTTCCATTGTGCTTGTTGATCGAAGGTCTCACTAAATGCTCAGTTCTGACAGATAAGTGTGTGTTAAAGGCGTGCTTCTCCTTCCTTGTCGAAAACACAGTGTCTTTTCAGTTGGAATCTGCACTACATACATATTTATAGGGAGGTACTATCTCCAACTCGGGTTTACAGTGAAAACTGCAAGAACTTCAAACCGGAATTATGAACAGAGAGAGATACCAGAGTAAGGGTTTCTCCTGCAAACCGGTCTCTTAGAGCTAGTTGAACGAACGTCTCTGCAGATGCCCATTTCTGAGAGATAAATGTGTGTGAAAGCCGCCCTTCAACTTACTTTTTGGGAACACAAGTTTCTTTTCAGCTGGAAAGTGCACTACATACATATATGGTGAGGTAGTAGCTCCAAAGCAGTTTTTTGTGAAAACTGCAGGAATTTCAAACCAGCACTAGGAAAACGACTGAGTAACAAGAGTAAGTGTTTCTCCTGCAAAAACGCTCACTTTGTGCTAATTGAACGACAGTCTCTCCACAAGCTCAGTTCTGAGAGATAAGTGTGTGTGAAAGCCGTCCTTCACCTAGCTTGTAGGGAACACATGGTTTCTTTTCAGGTGGAATCTGCACGACATACATATTTATAGGGAGGTACTAGCTCCAACTCGGTTTTACAGTGCAAACTGTAGGAACTTCCAATAGGCACTAGGAATCAGACTGAGAATCCTGTGTATATGTTTCCACTGCAACCCGTTCCCTTTGAGCTAGTTGAACGAACGTCTCTCCACATGCTCATTTCTGAGATATAACTGTGTGTGGTAGCCGTGCTTCAATTAGCTTGTTGGGAACACAAAGTTTCTTTTCAGTTAGAAACTGCACAAAATACACATATATAGAGAGGTACTAGTTGTAACTCGTGTTTACAGTGAAAACTGCAGGAACTTGAAACCGGCACTAGGAAACACCCTGAGAAACCAGAGTAAGTGATTCTCCTGCAACCCGTTCCCATTGTGCTATTTCACCGAACGTCTCTCCACATTTTCGGTTCTGAGAAATATGTGTGTGTGAAAGCCGTACTTCACCTAACTTGTTGGAAAAGCAACGTTACATTTCAGTTGGAAACTGCACTATATACATATATATTGGGAGGCGCTAGCTCCAAATGTGTTTTACTGTAAAAACTGCAGGAACTTCAAACCGGAACTAAGAAACAGACTGAGAAATCAGAGTAAGTGATTCTCCTGCAACCCGTTCCCATTGTTCTAGTTGAAAGAACGTATCTCTACATACTCAGCTCTGACAGAAAAGTGTGTGTTAAAGGCGTGCTTCACCTAGCTAATTGGGAAAACAAAGTTTCTTTTCATTTGGAATCTGCACTTCATACATAAATATAGGGTGGTACAAGCTCCAACTCGGGTTTAAATTGAAAACTCTAGGAACTTCAAACTGGCACTAGGAACATAGAGAGAAGCCAGAGTAAGAGTTTATCCTGCAAACCGTTCACCTTGTGCTATTTTAACGAACGTCTCTCCACATGCTCATTTCTGACATATATTTGTTTGTGAAAGCCTTCCTTTACCTAGCTTGTAGGGAACACAAGGTTTCTTTTCAGTTGGAATCTGCACTGCATACATATATAAGGGGAGGTACTAGATCCATCTCGAGTTTATGGTTAAAACTGCAGGAACTTAAAACCGGCCCTAGGAAACAGAGTGAGAAACAAGAGTACGAGATTCTCCTGCAACCAGTTCCACTTCTGCTAGTTGAAAGAATGTCTCTCTACCTTCTCACTTCTGAGAGATAAGTGTGAGTGAAAGCCGTTCTTCACCTAACTTGATGGGAACACAAAGTTCCTTTTCAGTTGAAAACGGCAATACATACATATATATGGGGAAGTAATAGCTCCAAATTGGTTTTAGAGTGAAAAATGCACGAACATCAACCGGCACTAGGAAACAGACTGAGAAACCTGTTTAAGTGTTTCTCCTGCAACTCGTTCCCTTTGAGCTAGTTGAACGAATGTCTCTCCACATGCTCATTTCTGAGAGGAAACAGTGTGTGAAAGCTGCCTTTCACCTTCCTTGTAGGGAACACAAAGGTTCTTTACAGTTGGAATCTTCACTACATACATATATATGGGGAGGTACTAGCTACATCTCGGGTTTACGGTGTAAACTGCAGGAACTTCATACCGGCAATAGGATACAGAGTGAGAAACCAGAGTACCTGTTACAACAGCAACCTGTTCCCTTTGGGTTTGTTGAACGAACGTCTCTCCACATGATCATTTCGGAGGGATATCTGTGTTTGGAAGCCGTGCTTCAATTAGCTTGTTGGGAACACATGGTTTCTCTTCAGTTGGAAACTGCAGTACATACATATATATGGGCAGGTACAAGCTCCAACTCGTTATTACACTGAAAATTGCAGGAACTTCAAACCGGCACTAAGAAACAGCCTGAGAAACCAGAGTAAGTGATTCTCCTGCAACCCTTTCAATTTGTGCTTTTTGAACGAACATCTCTCCACATGCTCATTTCTCAGGGAAAAATGTGTGTGAAAGCCGTCCTTCACCTAGCTTGATGGGAACAGAAAGAATCTCTTCAGTTGGAAACTGCACTACATACATAAATATGGGGAGGTAATAGATCCAACACGGTTTTACAGTGAAAACTGTAGGAACATCAACAGCCACTAGGAAACAAACAGAGAAACCTTTCTAATTGCCTCCCCTGCAACCCGTTCCCTTTGTGCTAGTTGAACGAACGTCTCTCCACATGCTCATTTCTGAGAGAAAGTGTGTGTGAAAGCATTCTTTCACCTTATTGTTGGGAACACATGTTTCTTATAACTGGAAAGTGCACTACATACATATATATTGGGATGTACGAGCTCCACCTCGGGTTTTCAATGAAAATTGCAGGAACTTGAACGGGTACTAGGAAACAGACTGAGAATCCAGAAGAAGTGTTTTTCCTGCAACACGTTTCCATTGTGCTAGTTGATCAAACGTCTCTCTACATGCTCAATTCTGAAAGATAAGTGTGTGTTAAAGGCGTGCTTCACCTAGCTTGTTGGGAACACAAAGTTTCTTTCACTTTTAATCTGCACTACATACATATATATAGGGAGGTACCAGCTCCAACTCGGGTTTACAGTGTTTCTGCAGAAACTTTTAACCGGCACTAGGAACAAAGATAGAAAACGGAGTAAGAGATTCCCCTGCAAACCGATCCCCTTGTGCTTGTTGAACGAACGTCTCTACACATGCTCAGTTCTGACAGATATGTGTGTGTGAAAACGACCTTCCGCTAACTTGTTGGGAACACAGAGATCCTATTAAGTTGGACACTTCAATACATACATATATATGGGGAGGTACAAGCTATAACTGGTTTTACATTGAAAACTGTAGGAACTTCAAACCGGCACTAGGAAACAGCCTGAGAATCCAGAGTAAGTGATTCTACTGCAACCCGTTCCATTTGATGTATTTGAATGAATGTCTCTCCACATGCTCATTTCTGAGGGGTAACTGTGTGTGAAAGCCGTACTTCACCTTACTTGTTGGGAACACAAGATTCTTATCAGCTGGAAAGTGCACTACATATATATATATGGGGATGTACTGCTCAACCTCGGGTTTTCTGTGAAAATTGCAGGAAATTTAACGGGCACTAGGAAACAGACTGAGAATCCAGAAGAAGTGATTTTCCTGGAACGAGTTTCCATTGTGCTACTTGATTGAAGGTCTCTCTAGATGCTAAGTTCTGACAGATAAGTGTGTGTTAAAGGCGTGCTTCTCCTAGCTTGTCGGGAACACAAAGTTTCTTTCCAGTTGGAATCTGCAATTCAGACATATTTATAGGGAGGTACTAGCTCCAACTCGGGTTTACAGTGAAAACTGCAGGAACTTCAAACTGGCATTTTGAACAGAGAGAGAAACCAGAGTAAGAGTTTATCCTGCAACCCGTTCCATTTTTGCTAGTTGAACGAACGTCTCTCCACATGCTCAGTTCTGAGAGATAAGTGTGTGTGAAAGCCGTCCTTCAACTAGCTTGTTGGGAACACAAAGATTCGTTTAGGTTGGAAACTGCACTGCATACATATATATGGGGAGGTACTAGCATGAAATCGTGTTTACAGTGAAAACTGCAGGAACTTCCAACCGGCACTAGGAAACAGTTTGTGAAACCAGAGTAAGTGATTCACCTGCAACCCGTTCCATTTGTGTTAGTTGAACGAACGTCTCTCCACATGCTCATTTCTGAGAGATAAGTGAGTGTGAAAGCCGCCCTTCAACTTTCTTGTTGGGAACACAGGTTTCATTTCAGCTGGATATTGCACTACATACATATATGGTGAGGTAACAGATCCAAAGCAGTTTTCTGTGAAAACTGCAGGAATTTAAAACCAGCACTAGGAAACAGTCTGAGAAACCAGAGAAAGTGTTTCTCCAGCAAAACCGCTCACTTTGTGCTAGTTGAAAGACAGTCTCTCCACATGCTCAGTTTTGAGAGATAAGTGTGTGTGAAAGCCGTCCTTCACCTAGCTTGTTGGGAACACATAGCTTCTTTCGAGTTGGAAAGTGTGCTACATTCATATATATGGGGAGGTACTAGCTCCAACTCGGTTTTAGAGTGAAAACTGCAGGAACTTCAAAACGGAATTATGAACAGAGAGAAAAATCAGAGTAAGGGTTTCTCCTGCAAACAGGTCTCTTAGAGCTAGTTGAACGAACGTCTCTGCAGATGCCCATTTCTGAGAGATATATGTGTGTGAAAGCCGCCCTTCAACTTACTTTTTGGGAACACAAGTTTCTATTCAGCTGGAAAGTGCACTACATACATATATGGCGAGGTACTAGCATCAAATCGTGTTTACAGTGAAAACTGCAGGAATTTCAAACCAGCACTAGGAAAACGACTGAGTAACAAGAGTAAGTGTTTCTCCTGCAAAAACGCTCACTTTGTGCTAGTTGAACGACAGTCTCTCCACATGCTCAGTTCTGAGAGATAAGTGTGTGTGAAAGCCGTCCTTCACCTAGCTTGTAGGGAACACAAGGTTTCTTTTCAGGTGGAATCTGCAGGACATACATATTTATAGGGAGGTACTAGCTCCAACTCGGTTTTACAGTGCAAACTGTAGGAACTTCCAATAGGCACTAGGAATCAGACTGAGAATCCTGTGTATATGTTTCCCCTGCAACCCGTTCCCTTTGAGCTAGTTGAACGAACGTCTCTCCACTTGCTCATTTCTGAGATATAACTGTGTGTGGTAGCCGTGCTTCAATTAGCTTGTTGGGAACACAAAGTTTCTTTTCAGTTAGAAACTGCACAAAATACACATATATAGAGAGGTACTAGTTGTAACTCGTGTTACAGTGAAAACTGCAGGAACTTGAAACCGGCACTAGGAGACACCCTGAGAAACCAGAGTAAGTGATTCTCCTGCAACCCGTTCCCATTGTGCTATTTCACCGAACGTCTCTCCACATTTTCGGTTCTGAGAAATATGTGTGTGTGAAAGCCGTACTTCACCTAACTTTTTGGAAAAGCAACGTTACATTTCAGTTGGAAACTGCAATATATACATATATATTGGGAGGCGCTAGCTCCAAATGTGTTTTACTGTAAAAACTGCAGGAACTTCAAACCGGAACTAAGAAACAGACTGAGAAATCAGAGTAAGTGATTCTCCTGCAACCCGTTCCCATTGTTCTAGTTGAAAGAACGTATCTCTACATACTCAGCTCTGACAGAAAAGTGTGTGTTAAAGGCGTGCTTCACCTAGCTAATTGGGAAAACAAAGTTTCTTTTCATTTGGAATCTGCACTTCATACATAAATATAGGGTGGTACAAGCTCCAACTCGGGTTTAAATTGAAAACTCTAGGAACTTCAAACTGGCACTAGGAACATAGAGAGAAGCCAGAGTAAGAGTTTATCCTGCAAACCGTTCACCTTGTGCTATTTTAACGAACGTCTCTCCACATGCTCATTTCTGACATATAATTGTTTGTGAAAGCCTTCCTTTACCTAGCTTGTAGGGAACACAAGGTTTCTTTTCAGTTGGAATCTGCACTGCATACATATATAAGGGGAGGTACTAGATCCATCTCGAGTTTATGGTTAAAACTGCAGGAACTTAAAACCGGCCCTAGGAAACAGAGTGAGAAACAAGAGTACGAGATTCTCCTGCAACCAGTTCCACTTCTGCTAGTTGAAAGAATGTCTCTCTACCTTCTCACTTCTGAGAGATAAGTGTGAGTGAAAGCCGTTCTTCACCTAACTTGATGGGAACACAAAGTTCCTTTTCAGTTGAAAACGGCAATACATACATATATATGGGGAAGTAATAGCTCCAAATTGGTTTTAGAGTGAAAAATGCACGAACATCAACCGGCACTAGGAAACAGACTGAGAAACCTGTTTAAGTGTTTCTCCTGCAACTCGTTCCCTTTGAGCTAGTTGAACGAATGTCTCTCCACATGCTCATTTCTGAGAGAAAACAGTGTGTGAAAGCTGCCTTTCACCTTCCTTGTAGGGAACACAAAGATTCTTTACAGTTGGAATCTTCACTACATACATATATATGGGGAGGTACTAGCTACATCTTGGGTTTACGGTGTAAACTGCAGGAACTTCATACCGGCAATAGGATACAGAGTGAGAAACCAGAGAACCTCTTACAACTGCAACCTGTTCCCTTTGTGTTTGTTGAACGAACGTTTCTCCACATGATCATTTCGGAGGGATATCTGTGTTTGGAAGCCGTGCTTCAAATTGCTTGTTGGGAACACATGGTTTCTTTTCAGTTGGAAACTGCAGTACATACATATATATGGGCAGGTACAAGCTCCAACTCGTTATTACACTGAAAACTGCAGGAACTTTAAACCGGCACTAGGAAACAGGCTGAGAAACCAGAGTAAGTGATGCTCCTGCAAACCGTTCAATTTGTGCTTTTTAAACGAACATCTCTCCACATGCTCATTTCTGAGACAAAAATGTGTGTGAAAGACGCCCTTCAACTTACTTGTTGGGAACACAAGTTTCTTTTCAGGTGGAAAGTGCACTACATACATATATATATTGAGGTACTAGCTCCACCAAGGTTTTACAGTGAAAACTGCAGGATCTTCAAACCAGCACTAGGAAACAGTCTGAGAAACCAGAGTGTTTCTCCTACAAAACCGCTCACTTTGTGCTTGTTGAACGACAGTCTCACCACATGCTCAGTTTTGAGAGATAAGTGTGTGTGAAAGCCTTCCTTCACGTAGCTTGTTGGGAACACATAGATTCTTTCGAATTGGAAAGTGCGCTACATTCATATATATGGGGAGTTACTAGCTCCAACTCGGGTTTAAATTGAAAACTGTAGGAACATCTAAACGGCAGTAGGAAACAGACTCAGAATCCTGAGTAGTGTTACTCCTGCAAACCGTTTCCCTTATGCTATTTGAACGAATATCTCTCCACATGCTCAGTTCTGAGGGATAAGTGTGTTTGAAAGCCGTCCTTTACCTAGCTTGTAGGGAACACAAGGTTTCTTTTCAGGTGGAATTTGCACTGCACACATATATATTGGGAGGTACAATCCCCAACTCGGGTTTAAAGTAAAAACTGTAGGAACTTCAAACCGGCACTAGAAAACACACCTATAAAGCAGATTAAGTGTAGCTCCTGCATCCCGTTCCCCTTGTGCTACTGGAACGAACGTCTATCTATATGCTCATTTCAGAGATATAATTGTGTGTGGAAGCCGTCCTTCACCTAGCTTGTTGGGAACACAATGTTTCTTTTCAGTTAGAATCTGCACTACATACATATATATGGGGAGGTACTAGCTAAAACTCGGGTTTACGGTGTAAACTGCAGGAAATTCAAACCGGCATTAGGATACAGATTGAGAAACCTGAGTACGTGTTACAACTGCAACCTGTTCCCTTTGTGTTTGTTGAACGAACGTCTCTCCACATGCTCATTTCGGAGAGATAACTGTGTGTAGAAGCCGTGCTTCAATTAGCTTGTTGGGAACACAAAGTTTCTTTTCAGTTGGAAACTGCACTACATACATAATTATGGGGAGGTATTTGATCCAACACGGTTTTACAGTGCAAAATGTAGGAACTTCCAACAGGCACTAGGATTCAGACTATGAAACCTGTGTAAGTGTTTCCCATGCAACCCGTTCTCTTTGAGCTAGTTGAACGAACGTCTCTCAACATGCTGATTTCTGAGAGAAAAGTGTGTGTGAAAGCCGTCTTTCACCTAACTTGTTGGGAACACAAATTCCTTATCAGCTGGAAAGTGCACTACATACATATATATGGGGATGTACTGCTCAACCTCGGGTTTTCTGTGAAAATTGCAGGAAATTGAACGTGCACTAGGAAACAGACTGAGAATCCAGAAGAAGTGATTTTCCTGGAACGAGTTTCCATTGTGCTACTTGATCGAAGGTCTCTCTAGATGCTAAGTTCTGACAGATAAGTGTGTGTTAAAGGTGTGCTTCTCCTAGCTTGTCGGGAACACAAAGTTTCTTTTCAGTTGGAATCTGCAATTTAGACATATTTATAGGGAGGTACTAGCTCCAACTCGGGTTTACAGTGAAAACTGCAGGAACTTCAAACTGGCATTTTGAACAGAGAGAGAAACCAGAGTAAGAGTTTATCCTGCAACCCGTTCCATTTTTGCTAGTTGAACGAACGTCTCTCCACATGCTCAGTTCTGAGAGATAAGTGTGTGTGAAAGCCGTCCTTCAACTAGCTTGTTGGGAACACAAAGATTCGTTTCAGTTGGAAACTGCACTGCATACATATATATGGGGAGGTACTAGCATCAAATCGTGTTTACAGTGAAAACTGCAGGAACTTCCAACCGGCACTAGGAAACAGTTTGTGAAACCAGAGTAAGTGATTCCCCTGCAACCCGTTCCATTTGTGTTAGTTGAACGAACGTCTCTCCACATGCTCATTTCTGAGAGATAAGTGAGTGTGAAAGCCGCCCTTCAACTTTCTTGTTGGGAACACAGGTTTCTTTTCAGCTGGATATTGCACTACATACTTATATGGTGAGGTAACTGATCCAAAGCAGTTTTCTGTGAAAACTGCAGGAATTTAAAACCAGCACTAGGAAACAGTCTGAGAAACCAGAGAAAGTGTTTCTCCAGCAAAACCGCTCACTTTGTGCTAGTTGAATGACAGTCTCTCCACATGCTCAGTTTTGAGAGATAAGTGTGTGTGAAAGCCGTCCTTCACCTAGCTTGTTGGGAACACATAGCTTCTTTCGAGTTGGAAAGTGTGCTACATTCATATATATGGGGAGGTACTAGCTCCAACTCGGTTTTAAATTGAAAACTGTAGGAAAATCAAAAGGGCTCTAGGAAACAGACTGCAAACCAGAGTAGTGTTGCTCCTGCAACCGGTTTCCGTTTTGTTATTTGAACGAATATCTCTCCACATGCTCAGTTCTGAGGGATAAGTGTCTGTGAAAGCCATCCTTTACCAAGCTTGTAGGGAACACAATGTTTCTTTTCAGGTGGAATCTGCACTGCATACATATATATAGGGAGGTAATATCTCCAACACGGGTTTAAAGTAATAACTGTAGGAACTTCAAACCGGCACTAGGAAACACACCTATAAAGCAGATTATGTGTTGCTCCTGCATCCCGTTTCCCTTGTGCTACTGGAACGAACGTCTCTCCATATGCTCAGTTCAGAGATATAATTGTGTGTGGAAGCCGTCCTTCACCTAGCTTGTTGGGAACACAATGTTTCTTTTCAGTTAGAATCTGCACTACATACATATATATTGGGAGGTACTAGCTAAACCTCGGGTTTACGGTGTAAACTGCAGGAAATTCAAACCGGCATTAGGATACAGATTGAGAAACCTGAGTACGTGTTACAACTACAAACTGTTCCCTTTGTGTTTGTTGAACGAACGTCTCTCCACATGCTCATTTCTGAGAGAGAACTGTGTGTAGAAGCCGTGCTTCAATTAGCTTGTTGGGAACACAAAGTTTCTTTTCAGTTGGAAACTGCACTACATAAATTTATATGGGCTGGTAAATGCTCCAAGTCGGTATTACACTGAAAGCTGCAGGAACTTCAAACCAGCACTAGGAAACAGCCTGAGAAACCAGAGCAAGTGATTCTCCTGCAACCTGTTCCATTTGTGGTATTTGAACGAATGTCTATCTACATGCTCATTTCTGAGAGAAATGTGTGTGTGAAAGCCGTCCTTCACCTAGCTTGATGGTAACGGAAAGTATCTCTTCAGTAGGAAACAGCACTACATACATAAATATGGGGAGGTAATAGATCCAACACGGTTTTACAGTGCAAACTGTAGGAACTTCCAACAGACACTAGGAATCAGACTGTGAATCCTGTGTAAGTGTTTCACATGCAACCCGTTCCCTTTGAGCTAGTTGAACGAACGTCTCTCCACATGCACATTTCTGAGAGAAAAGTGTGTGTGAAAGCCGTCCTTCACCTTACTTTATGGGAACACAAGTTTCTTATCAGCTGGAAAGTGCACTACATACATATATATGGGGATGTACTTCTCAACCTCGGGTTTCCAGTGAAAACTGCAGAAACTTGAACGGGCACTAGGAAACAGACTGAGAATCCAGAAGAAGTGTTTTTCCTGGAACGCATTTCCATTGTGCTAGTTGATCGAATGTCTCTCTAAATGCTCAGTTCTGACATATATGTGTGTGTTAAAGGCGTGCTTCTACTACCTTGTCGAGAACACAGAGTCTTTTCAGTTGGAATCTGCACTACATACATATTTATAGGGAGGTACTAGTTCCAACTCGGGTTTAGAGTGAAAACTGCAGGAACTTCAAAACGGAATTATGAACAGAGAGAGAAATCAGAGTAAGGGTTTCTCCTGCAAACAGGTCTCTTAGAGCTAGTTGAACGAACGTCTCTGCAGATGCCCATTTCTGAGAGATATATGTGTGTGAAAGCCGCCCTTCAACTTACTTTTTGGGAACACAAGTTTCTATTCAGCTGGAAAGTGCACTACATACATATATGGTGAGGTACTAGCATCAAATCGTGTTTACAGTGAAAACCGCAGGAATTTCAAACCAGCACAAGGAAAACGACTGAGTAACAAGAGTAAGTGTTTCTCCTGCAAAAACGCTCACTTTGTGCTAGTTGAACGACAGTCTCTCCACATGCTCAGTTCTGAGAGATAAGTGTGTGTGAAAGCCGTCCTTCACCTAGCTTGTAGGGAACACAAGGTTTCTTTTCAGGTGGAATCTGCAGGACATACATATTTATAGGGAGGTACTAGCTCCAACTCGGTTTTACAGTGCAAACTGTAGGAACTTCCAATAGGCACTAGGAATCAGACTGAGAATCCTGTGTATATGTTTCCCCTGCAACCCGTTCCCTTTGAGCTAGTTGAACGAACGTCTCTCCACTTGCTCTTTTCTGAGATATAACTGTGTGTGGTAGCCGTGCTTCAATTAGCTTGTTGGGAACACAAAGTTTCTTTTCAGTTAGAAACTGCACAAAATACACATATATAGAGAGGTACTAGTTATAACTCGTGTTACAGTGAAAACTGCAGAAACTTGAAACCGGCACTAGGAGACAACCTGAGAAACCAGAGTAAGTGATTCTCCTGCAACCCGTTCCCATTGTGCTATTTCACTGAACGTCTCTCCACATTTTCGGTTCTGAGAAATATGTGTGTGTGAAAGCCGTACTTCACCTAACTTGTTGGAAAAGCAACGTTACATTTCAGTTGGAAACTGCAATATATACATATATATTGGGAGGCGCTAGCTCCAAATGTGTTTTACTGTAAAAACTGCAGGAACTTCAAACCGGAACTAAGAAACAGACTGAGAAATCAGAGTAAGTGATTCTCCTGCAACCCGTTCCCATTGTTCTAGTTGAAAGAACGTATCTCTACATACTCAGCTCTGACAGAAAAGTGTGTGTTAAAGGCGTGCTTCACCTAGCTAATTGGGAAAACAAAGTTTCTTTTCATTTGGAATCTGCACTTCATACATAAATATAGGGTGGTACAAGCTCCAACTCGGGTTTAAATTGAAAACTCTAGGAACTTCAAACTGGCACTAGGAACATAGAGAGAAGCCAGAGTAAGAGTTTATCCTGCAAACCGTTCACCTTGTGCTATTTTAACGAACGTCTCTCCACATGCTCATTTCTGACATATAATTGTTTGTGAAAGCCTTCCTTTACCTAGCTTGTAGGGAACACAAGGTTTCTTTTCAGTTGGAATCTGCACTGCATACATATATAAGGGGAGGTACTAGATCCATCTCGAGTTTATGGTTAAAACTGCAGGAACTTAAAACCGGCCCTAGGAAACAGAGTGAGAAACAAGAGTACGAGATTCTCCTGCAACCAGTTCCACTTCTGCTAGTTGAAAGAATGTCTCTCTACCTTCTCACTTCTGAGAGATAAGTGTGAGTGAAAGCCGTTCTTCACCTAACTTGATGGGAACACAAAGTTCCTTTTCAGTTGAAAACGGCAATACATACATATATATGGGGAAGTAATAGCTCCAAATTGGTTTTAGAGTGAAAAATGCACGAACATCAACCGGCACTAGGAAACAGACTGAGAAACCTGTTTAAGTGTTTCTCCTGCAACTCGTTCCCTTTGAGCTAGTTGAACGAATGTCTCTCCACATGCTCATTTCTGAGAGAAAACAGTGTGTGAAAGCTGCCTTTCACCTTCCTTGTAGGGAACACAAAGATTCTTTACAGTTGGAATCTTCACTACATACATATATATGGGGAGGTACTAGCTACATCTTGGGTTTACGGTGTAAACTGCAGGAACTTCATACCGGCAATAGGATACAGAGTGAGAAACCAGAGAACCTCTTACAACTGCAACCTGTTCCCTTTGTGTTTGTTGAACGAACGTTTCTCCACATGATCATTTCGGAGGGATATCTGTGTTTGGAAGCCGTGCTTCAAATTGCTTGTTGGGAACACATGGTTTCTTTTCAGTTGGAAACTGCAGTACATACATATATATGGGCAGGTACAAGCTCCAACTCGTTATTACACTGAAAACTGCAGGAACTTTAAACCGGCACTAGGAAACAGGCTGAGAAACCAGAGTAAGTGATGCTCCTGCAAACCGTTCAATTTGTGCTTTTTAAACGAACATCTCTCCACATGCTCATTTCTGAGACAAAAATGTGTGTGAAAGACGCCCTTCAACTTACTTGTTGGGAACACAAGTTTCTTTTCAGGTGGAAAGTGCACTACATACATATATATATTGAGGTACTAGCTCCACCAAGGTTTTACAGTGAAAACTGCAGGATCTTCAAACCAGCACTAGGAAACAGTCTGAGAAACCAGAGTGTTTCTCCTACAAAACCGCTCACTTTGTGCTTGTTGAACGACAGTCTCACCACATGCTCAGTTTTGAGAGATAAGTGTGTGTGAAAGCCTTCCTTCACGTAGCTTGTTGGGAACACATAGATTCTTTCGAATTGGAAAGTGCGCTACATTCATATATATGGGGAGTTACTAGCTCCAACTCGGGTTTAAATTGAAAACTGTAGGAACATCTAAACGGCAGTAGGAAACAGACTCAGAATCCTGAGTAGTGTTACTCCTGCAAACCGTTTCCCTTATGCTATTTGAACGAATATCTCTCCACATGCTCAGTTCTGAGGGATAAGTGTGTTTGAAAGCCGTCCTTTACCTAGCTTGTAGGGAACACAAGGTTTCTTTTCAGGTGGAATTTGCACTGCACACATATATATTGGGAGGTACAATCCCCAACTCGGGTTTAAAGTAAAAACTGTAGGAACTTCAAACCGGCACTAGAAAACACACCTATAAAGCAGATTAAGTGTAGCTCCTGCATCCCGTTCCCCTTGTGCTACTGGAACGAACGTCTATCTATATGCTCATTTCAGAGATATAATTGTGTGTGGAAGCCGTCCTTCACCTAGCTTGTTGGGAACACAATGTTTCTTTTCAGTTAGAATCTGCACTACATACATATATATGGGGAGGTACTAGCTAAAACTCGGGTTTACGGTGTAACCTGCAGGAAATTCAAACCGGCATTAGGATACAGATTGAGAAACCTGAGTACGTGTTACAACTGCAACCTGTTCCCTTTGTGTTTGTTGAACGAACGTCTCTCCACATGCTCATTTCGGAGAGATAACTGTGTGTAGAAGCCGTGCTTCAATTAGCTTGTTGGGAACACAAAGTTTCTTTTCAGTTGGAAACTGCACTACATACATAATTATGGGGAGGTATTTGATCCAACACGGTTTTACAGTGCAAAATGTAGGAACTTCCAACAGGCACTAGGATTCAGACTATGAAACCTGTGTAAGTGTTTCCCATGCAACCCGTTCTCTTTGAGCTAGTTGAACGAAAGTCTCTCAACATGCTGATTTCGGAGAGAAAAGTGTGTGTGAAAGCCGTCTTTCACCTAACTTGTTGGGAACACAAATTCCTTATCAGCTGGAAAGTGCACTACATACATATATATGGGGATGTACTGCTCAACCTCGGGTTTTCTGTGAAAATTGCAGGAAATTGAACGTGCACTAGGAAACAGACTGAGAATCCAGAAGAAGTGATTTTCCTGGAACGAGTTTCCATTGTGCTACTTGATCGAAGGTCTCTCTAGATGCTAAGTTCTGACAGATAAGTGTGTGTTAAAGGTGTGCTTCTCCTAGCTTGTCGGGAACACAAAGTTTCTTTTCAGTTGGAATCTGCAATTTAGACATATTTATAGGGAGGTACTAGCTCCAACTCGGGTTTACAGTGAAAACTGCAGGAACTTCAAACTGGCATTTTGAACAGAGAGAGAAACCAGAGTAAGAGTTTATCCTGCAACCCGTTCCATTTTTGCTAGTTGAACGAACGTCTCTCCACATGCTCAGTTCTGAGAGATAAGTGTGTGTGAAAGCCGTCCTTCAACTAGCTTGTTGGGAACACAAAGATTCGTTTCAGTTGGAAACTGCACTGCATACATATATATGGGGAGGTACTAGCATCAAATCGTGTTTACAGTGAAAACTGCAGGAACTTCCAACCGGCACTAGGAAACAGTTTGTGAAACCAGAGTAAGTGATTCCCCTGCAACCCGTTCCATTTGTGTTAGTTGAACGAACGTCTCTCCACATGCTCATTTCTGAGAGATAAGTGAGTGTGAAAGCCGCCCTTCAACTTTCTTGTTGGGAACACAGGTTTCTTTTCAGCTGGATATTGCACTACATACTTATATGGTGAGGTAACTGATCCAAAGCAGTTTTCTGTGAAAACTGCAGGAATTTAAAACCAGCACTAGGAAACAGTCTGAGAAACCAGAGAAAGTGTTTCTCCAGCAAAACCGCTCACTTTGTGCTAGTTGAAAGACAGTCTCTCCACATGCTCAGTTTTGAGAGATAAGTGTGTGTGAAAGCCGTCCTTCACCTAGCTTGTTGGGAACACATAGCTTCTTTCGAGTTGGAAAGTGTGCTACATTCATATATATGGGGAGGTACTAGCTCCAACTCGGTTTTAAATTGAAAACTGTAGGAAAATCAAAAGGGCTCTAGGAAACAGACTGCAAACCAGAGTAGTGTTGCTCCTGCAACCGGTTTCCGTTTTGTTATTTGAACGAATATCTCTCCACATGCTCAGTTCTGAGGGATAAGTGTCTGTGAAAGCCGTCCTTTACCAAGCTTGTAGGGAACACAATGTTTCTTTTCAGGTGGAATCTGCACTGCATACATATATATAGGGAGGTAATATCTCCAACACGGGTTTAAAGTAATAACTGTAGGAACTTCAAACCGGCACTAGGAAACACACCTATAAAGCAGATTATGTGTTGCTCCTGCATCCCGTTTCCCTTGTGCTACTGGAACGAACGTCTCTCCATATGCTCAGTTCAGAGATATAATTGTGTGTGGAAGCCGTCCTTCACCTAGCTTGTTGGGAACACAATGTTTCTTTTCAGTTAGAATCTGCACTACATACATATATATTGGGAGGTACTAGCTAAACCTCGGGTTTACGGTGTAAACTGCAGGAAATTCAAACCGGCATTAGGATACAGATTGAGAAACCTGAGTACGTGTTACAACTACAACCTGTTCCCTTTGTGTTTGTTGAACGAACGTCTCTCCACATGCTCATTTCTGAGAGAGAACTGTGTGTAGAAGCCGTGCTTCAATTAGCTTGTTGGGAACACAAAGTTTCTTTTCAGTTGGAAACTGCACTACATAAATTTATATGGGCTGGTAAATGCTCCAACTCGGTATTACACTGAAAGCTGCAGGAACTTCAAACCAGCACTAGGAAACAGCCTGAGAAACCAGAGCAAGTGATTCTCCTGCAACCTGTTCCATTTGTGGTATTTGAACGAATGTCTATCTACATGCTCATTTCTGAGAGAAATGTGTGTGTGAAAGCCGTCCTTCACCTAGCTTGATGGTAACGGAAAGTATCTCTTCAGTAGGAAACAGCACTACATACATAAATATGGGGAGGTAATAGATCCAACACGGTTTTACAGTGCAAACTGTAGGAACTTCCAACAGACACTAGGAATCAGACTGTGAATCCTGTGTAAGTGTTTCACATGCAACCCGTTCCCTTTGAGCTAGTTGAACGAACGTCTCTCCACATGCACATTTCTGAGAGAAAAGTGTGTGTGAAAGCCGTCCTTCAACTTACTTTTTGGGAACACAAGTTTCTTATCAGCTGGAAAGTGCACTACATACATATATATGGGGATGTACTGCTCAACCTCGGGTTTCCAGTGAAAAACTGCAGAAAATTGAACGGGCACTAGGAAACAGACTGAGAATCCAGAAGAAGTGTTTTTCCTGGAACGAGTTTCCATTGTGCTACTTGATCGAAGGTCTCTCTAGATGCTAAGTTCTGACAGATAAGTGTGTGTTAAAGGTGTGCTTCTCCTAGCTTGTCGGGAACACAAAGTTTCTTTTCAGTTGGAATCTGCAATTTAGACATATTTATAGGGAGGTACTAGCTCCAACTCGGGTTTACAGTGAAAACTGCAGGAACTTCAAACTGGCATTTTGAACAGAGAGAGAAACCAGAGTAAGAGTTTATCCTGCAACCCGTTCCATTTTTGCTAGTTGAACGAACGTCTCTCCACATGCTCAGTTCTGAGAGATAAGTGTGTGTGAAAGCCGTCCTTCAACTAGCTTGTTGGGAACACAAAGATTCGTTTCAGTTGGAAACTGCACTGCATACATATATATGGGGAGGTACTAGCATCAAATCGTGTTTACAGTGAAAACTGCAGGAACTTCCAACCGGCACTAGGAAACAGTTTGTGAAACCAGAGTAAGTGATTCCCCTGCAACCCGTTCCATTTGTGTTAGTTGAACGAACGTCTCTCCACATGCTCATTTCTGAGAGATAAGTGAGTGTGAAAGCCGCCCTTCAACTTTCTTGTTGGGAACACAGGTTTCTTTTCAGCTGGATATTGCACTACATACATATATGGTGAGGTAACAGATCCAAAGCAGTTTTCTGTGAAAACTGCAGGAATTTAAAACCAGCACTAGGAAACAGTCTGAGAAACCAGAGAAAGTGTTTCTCCAGCAAAACCGCTCACTTTGTGCTAGTTGAAAGACAGTCTCTCCACATGCTCAGTTTTGAGAGATAAGTGTGTGTGAAAGCCGTCCTTCACCTAGCTTGTTGGGAACACATAGCTTCTTTCGAGTTGGAAAGTGTGCTACATTCATATATATGGGGAGGTACTAGCTCCAACTCGGTTTTAAATTGAAAACTGTAGGAAAATCAAAGGGCTCTAGGAAACAGACTGCAAACCAGAGTAGTGTTGCTCCTGCAACCGGTTTCCGTTTTGTTATTTGAACGAATATCTCTCCACATGCTCAGTTCTGAGGGATAAGTGTCTGTGAAAGCCGTCCTTTACCAAGCTTGTAGGGAACACAATGTTTCTTTTCAGGTGGAATCTGCACTGCATACATATATATAGGGAGGTAATATCTCCAACACGGGTTTAAAGTAATAACTGTAGGAACTTCAAACCGGCACTAGGAAACACACCTATAAAGCAGATTATGTGTTGCTCCTGCATCCCGTTTCCCTTGTGCTACTGGAACGAACGTCTCTCCATATGCTCAGTTCAGAGATATAATTGTGTGTGGAAGCCGTCCTTCACCTAGCTTGTTGGGAACACAATGTTTCTTTTCAGTTAGAATCTGCACTACATACATATATATTGGGAGGTACTAGCTAAACCTCGGGTTTACGGTGTAAACTGCAGGAAATTCAAACCGGCATTAGGATACAGATTGAGAAACCTGAGTACGTGTTACAACTACAACCTGTTCCCTTTGTGTTTGTTGAACGAACGTCTCTCCACATGCTCATTTCTGAGAGAGAACTGTGTGTAGAAGCCGTGCTTCAATTAGCTTGTTGGGAACACAAAGTTTCTTTTCAGTTGGAAACTGCACTACATAAATTTATATGGGCTGGTAAATGCTCCAACTCGGTATTACACTGAAAGCTGCAGGAACTTCAAACCAGCACTAGGAAACAGCCTGAGAAACCAGAGCAAGTGATTCTCCTGCAACCTGTTCCATTTGTGGTATTTGAACGAATGTCTATCTACATGCTCATTTCTGAGAGAAATGTGTGTGTGAAAGCCGTCCTTCACCTAGCTTGATGGTAACGGAAAGTATCTCTTCAGTAGGAAACAGCACTACATACATAAATATGGGGAGGTAATAGATCCAACACGGTTTTACAGTGCAAACTGTAGGAACTTCCAACAGACACTAGGAATCAGACTGTGAATCCTGTGTAAGTGTTTCACATGCAACCCGTTCCCTTTGAGCTAGTTGAACGAACGTCTCTCCACATGCACATTTCTGAGAGAAAAGTGTGTGTGAAAGCCGTCCTTCAACTTACTTTTTGGGAACACAAGTTTCTTATCAGCTGGAAAGTGCACTACATACATATATATGGGGATGTACTGCTCAACCTCGGGTTTCCAGTGAAAACTGCAGAAACTTGAACGGGCACTAGGAAACAGACTGAGAATCCAGAAGAAGTGTTTTTCCTGGAACGAGTTTCCATTGTGCTACTTGATCGAAGGTCTCTCTAGATGCTAAGTTCTGACAGATAAGTGTGTGTTAAAGGTGTGCTTCTCCTAGCTTGTCGGGAACACAAAGTTTCTTTTCAGTTGGAATCTACAATTTAGACATATTTATAGGGAGGTACTAGCTCCAACTCGGGTTTACAGTGAAAACTGCAGGAACTTCAAACTGGCATTTTGAACAGAGAGAGAAACCAGAGTAAGAGTTTATCCTGCAACCCGTTCCATTTTTGCTAGTTGAACGAACGTCTCTCCACATGCTCAGTTCTGAGAGATAAGTGTGTGTGAAAGCCGTCCTTCAACTAGCTTGTTGGGAACACAAAGATTCGTTTCAGTTGGAAACTGCACTGCATACATATATATGGGGAGGTACTAGCATCAAATCGTGTTTACAGTGAAAACTGCAGGAACTTCCAACCGGCACTAGGAAACAGTTTGTGAAACCAGAGTAAGTGATTCCCCTGCAACCCGTTCCATTTGTGTTAGTTGAACGAACGTCTCTCCACATGCTCATTTCTGAGAGATAAGTGAGTGTGAAAGCCGCCCTTCAACTTTCTTGTTGGGAACACAGGTTTCTTTTCAGCTGGATATTGCACTACATACATATATGGTGAGGTAACAGATCCAAAGCAGTTTTCTGTGAAAACTGCAGGAATTTAAAACCAGCACTAGGAAACAGTCTGAGAAACCAGAGAAAGTGTTTCTCCAGCAAAACCGCTCACTTTGTGCTAGTTGAAAGACAGTCTCTCCACATGCTCAGTTTTGAGAGATAAGTGTGTGTGAAAGCCGTCCTTCACCTAGCTTGTTGGGAACACATAGCTTCTTTCGAGTTGGAAAGTGTGCTACATTCATATATATGGGGAGGTACTAGCTCCAACTCGGTTTTAAATTGAAAACTGTAGGAAAATCAAAAGGGCTCTAGGAAACAGACTGCAAACCAGAGTAGTGTTGCTCCTGCAACCGGTTTCCGTTTTGTTATTTGAACGAATATCTCTCCACATGCTCAGTTCTGAGGGATAAGTGTCTGTGAAAGCCGTCCTTTACCAAGCTTGTAGGGAACACAATGTTTCTTTTCAGGTGGAATCTGCACTGCATACATATATATAGGGAGGTAATATCTCCAACACGGGTTTAAAGTAATAACTGTAGGAACTTCAAACCGGCACTAGGAAACACACCTATAAGCAGATTATGTGTTGCTCCTGCATCCCGTTTCCCTTGTTGCTACTGGAACGAACGTCTCTCCATATGCTCAGTTCAGAGATATAATTGTGTGTGGAAGCCGTCCTTCACCTAGCTTGTTGGGAACACAATGTTTCTTTTCAGTTAGAATCTGCACTACATACATATATATTGGGAGGTACTAGCTAAACCTCGGGTTTACGGTGTAAACTGCAGGAAATTCAAACCGGCATTAGGATACAGATTGAGAAACCTGAGTACGTGTTACAACTACAACCTGTTCCCTTTGTGTTTGTTGAACGAACGTCTCTCCACATGCTCATTTCTGAGAGAGAACTGTGTGTAGAAGCCGTGCTTCAATTAGCTTGTTGGGAACACAAAGTTTCTTTTCAGTTGGAAACTGCACTACATAAATTTATATGGGCTGGTAAATGCTCCAACTCGGTATTACACTGAAAGCTGCAGGAACTTCAAACCAGCACTAGGAAACAGCCTGAGAAACCAGAGCAAGTGATTCTCCTGCAACCTGTTCCATTTGTGGTATTTGAACGAATGTCTATCTACATGCTCATTTCTGAGAGAAATGTGTGTGTGAAAGCCGTCCTTCACCTAGCTTGATGGTAACGGAAAGTATCTCTTCAGTAGGAACAGCACTACACACATAAATATGGGGAGGTAATAGATCCAACACGGTTTTACAGTGCAAAATGTAGGAACTTCCAACAGACACTAGGAATCAGACTGTGAATCCTGTGTAAGTGTTTCACATGCAACCCGTTCCCTTTGAGCTAGTTGAACGAACGTCTCTCCACATGCACATTTCTGAGAGAAAAGTGTGTGTGAAAGCCGTCCTTCACCTTACTGTTTGGGAACACAAGTTTCTTATCAGCTGGAAAGTGCACTACATACATATATATGGGGATGTACTTCTCAACCTCGGGTTTCCAGTGAAAACTGCAGAAACTTGAACGGGCACTAGGAAACAGACTGAGAATCCAGAAGAAGTGTTTTTCCTGGAACGAGTTTCCATTGTGCTACTTGATCGAAGGTCTCTCTAGATGCTAAGTTCTGACAGATAAGTGTGTGTTAAAGGTGTGCTTCTCCTAGCTTGTCGGGAACACAAAGTTTCTTTTCAGTTGGAATCTGCAATTTAGACATATTTATAGGGAGGTACTAGCTCCAACTCGGGTTTACAGTGAAAACTGCAGGAACTTCAAACTGGCATTTTGAACAGAGAGAGAAACCAGAGTAAGAGTTTATCCTGCAACCCGTTCCATTTTTGCTAGTTGAACGAACGTCTCTCCACATGCTCAGTTCTGAGAGATAAGTGTGTGTGAAAGCCGTCCTTCAACTAGCTTGTTGGGAACACAAAGATTCGTTTCAGTTGGAAACTGCACTGCATACATATATATGGGGAGGTACTAGCATCAAATCGTGTTTACAGTGAAAACTGCAGGAACTTCCAACCGGCACTAGGAAACAGTTTGTGAAACCAGAGTAAGTGATTCCCCTGCAACCCGTTCCATTTGTGTTAGTTGAACGAACGTCTCTCCACATGCTCATTTCTGAGAGATAAGTGAGTGTGAAAGCCGCCCTTCAACTTTCTTGTTGGGAACACAGGTTTCTTTTCAGCTGGATATTGCACTACATACATATATGGTGAGGTAACAGATCCAAAGCAGTTTTCTGTGAAAACTGCAGGAATTTAAAACCAGCACTAGGAAACAGTCTGAGAAACCAGAGAAAGTGTTTCTCCAGCAAAACCGCTCACTTTGTGCTAGTTGAAAGACAGTCTCTCCACATGCTCAGTTTTGAGAGATAAGTGTGTGTGAAAGCCGTCCTTCACCTAGCTTGTTGGGAACACATAGCTTCTTTCGAGTTGGAAAGTGTGCTACATTCATATATATGGGGAGGTACTAGCTCCAACTCGGTTTTAAATTGAAAACTGTAGGAAAATCAAAAGGGCTCTAGGAAACAGACTGCAAACCAGAGTAGTGTTGCTCCTGCAACCGGTTTTCCGTTTTGTTATTTGAACGAATATCTCTCCACATGCTCAGTTCTGAGGGATAAGTGTCTGTGAAAGCCGTCCTTTACCAAGCTTGTAGGGAACACAATGTTTCTTTTCAGGTGGAATCTGCACTGCATACATATATATAGGGAGGTAATATCTCCAACACGGGTTTAAAGTAATAACTGTAGGAACTTCAAACCGGCACTAGGAAACACACCTATAAAGCAGATTATGTGTTGCTCCTGCATCCCGTTTCCCTTGTGCTACTGGAACGAACGTCTCTCCATATGCTCAGTTCAGAGATATAATTGTGTGTGGAAGCCGTCCTTCACCTAGCTTGTTGGGAACACAATGTTTCTTTTCAGTTAGAATCTGCACTACATACATATATATTGGGAGGTACTAGCTAAACCTCGGGTTTACGGTGTAAACTGCAGGAAATTCAAACCGGCATTAGGATACAGATTGAGAAACCTGAGTACGTGTTACAACTACAACCTGTTCCCTTTGTGTTTGTTGAACGAACGTCTCTCCACATGCTCATTTCTGAGAGAGAACTGTGTGTAGAAGCCGTGCTTCAATTAGTTTGTTGGGAACACAAAGTTTCTTTTCAGTTAGAAACTGCACAAAATACACATATATAGAGAGGTACTAGTTGTAACTCGTGTTACAGTGATAACTGCAGGAACTTGAAACCGGCACTAGGAGACACCCTGAGAAACCAGAGTAAGTGATTCTCCTGCAACCTGTTCCCATTGTGCTATTTCACCGAACGTCTCTCCACATTTTCGGTTCTGAGAAATATGTGTGTGTGAAAGCCGTACTTCACCTAACTTGTTGGAAAAGCAACGTTACATTTCAGTTGGAAACTGCACTATATACATATATATTGGGAGGCGCTAGCTCCAAATGTGTTTTACTGTAAAACTGCAGGAACTTCAAACCGGAACTAAGAAACAGACTGAGAAATCAGAGTAAGTGATTCTCCTGCAACCCGTTCCCATTGTTCTAGTTGAAAGAACGTATCTCTACATACTCAGCTCTGACAGAAAAGTGTGTGTTAAAGGTGTGCTTCACCTAGCTAATTGGGAAAACAAAGTTTCTTTTCATTTGGAATCTGCACTTCATACATAAATATAGGGTGGTACAAGCTCCAACTCGGGTTTAAATTGAAAACTCTAGGAACTTCAAACTGGCACTAGGAACATAGAGAGAAGCCAGAGTAAGAGTTTATCCTGCAAACCGTTCACCTTGTGCTATTTGAACGAACGTCTCTCCACATGCTCATTTCTGACATGTAATTGCTTGTGAAAGCCTTCCTTTACCTAGCTTGTAGGGAACACAAGGTTTCTTTTCAGTTGGAATCTGCACTGCATACATATATAAGGGGAGGTACTAGATCCATCTCGAGTTTATGGTTAAAACTGCAGGAACTTAAAACCGGCCCTAGGAAACAGAGTGAGAAACAAGAGTACGAGATTCTCCTGCAACCATTTCCACTTCTGCTAGTTGAAAGAATGTCTCTCTACCTTCTCACTTCTGAGAGATAAGTGTGAGTGAAAGCCGTTCTTCACCTAACTTGATGGGAACACAAAGTTCCTTTTCAGTTGAAAACGGCAATACATACATATATATGGGGAAGTAATAGCTCCAAATTGGTTTTAGAGTAAAAAATGCACGAACAACAACCGGCACTAGGAAACACACTGAGAAACCTGTTTAAGTGTTTCTCCTGCAACTCGTTCCCTTTGAGCTAGTTGAACGAATGTCTCTCCACATGCTCATTTCTGAGAGAAAACAGTGTGTGAAAGCTGCCTTTCAACTTCCTTGTAGGGAACACAAAGATTCTTTACAGTTGGAATCTTCACTACATACATATATATGGGGAGGTACTAGCTACATCTCGGGTTTACGGTGTAAACTGCAGGAACTTCATACCGGCAATAGGATACAGAGTGAGAAACCAGAGTACCTGTTACAACTGCAAACTGTTCCCTTTGTGTTTGTTGAACGAAAGTCTCTCCACATGATCATTTCGGAGGGATATCTGTGTTTGGAAGCCGTGCTTCAATTAGCTTGTTGGGAACACATGGTTTCTTTTCAGTTGGAAACTGCAGTACATACATATATATGGGCAGGTACAAGCTCCAACTCGTTATTACAATGAAAACTGCAGGAACTTCAAACCGGCACTAGGAAACAGCCTGAGAAACCAGAGTTAATGATTCTCCTGCAACCCGTTCAATTTGTGCTTTTTAAACGAACATCTCTCCACATGCTCATTTCTGAGACAAAAATGTGTGTGAAAGCCGCCCTTCAACTTACTTGTGGGGAACACAAGTTTCTTTTCAGGTGAAAAGTGCACTACATACATATATATAGTGAGGTACTAGCTTCAACACGGTTTTACAGTGAAAACTGCAGGATCTTCAAACCAGCACTAGGAAAGAGTCTGAGAAACCAGAGTGTTTCTCCTGCAAAACCGCTCACTTTGTGCTTGTTGAACGACAGTCTCACCACATGCTCAGTTTTGAGAGATAAGTGTGTGTGAAAGCCGTCCTTCACCTACCTTGTTCGGAACACATAGATTCTTTCGAGTTGGAAAGTGCGCTACATTCATATATATGGGGAGGTACTAGCTCCAACTCGGGTTTAAATTGAAAACTGTAGGAACATCTAAACGGCAGTAGGAAACAGACTCAGAAACCTGAGTAGTGTTACTCCTGCAAACCGTTTCCCTTATGCTATTTGAACGAATATCTCTCCACATGCTCAGTTCTGAGGGATAAGTGTGTTTGAAAGCCGTCCTTTACCTAGCTTGTAGGGAACACAAGGTTTCTTTTCAGGTGGAATTTGCACTGCATACATATATATAGGGAGGTACAATCCCCAACTCGGGTTTAAAGTAAAAACTGCAGGAACTTCAAACCGGCACTAGGAAACACACCTATAAAGCAGATTAAGTGTATCTCCTGCATCCCGTTCCCCTTGTGCTACTGGAACGAACGTCTCTCCATATGCTCATTTCAGAGGTATAATTGTGTGTGGAAGCCGTCCTTCACCTAGCTTGTTGGGAACACAATGTTTCTTTTCAGTTAGAATCTGCACTGCATACATATATATGGGGAGGTACTAACTAAACCTCGGGTTTACGGTGTAAACTGCAGGAAATTCAAACCGGCATTAGGATACAGATTGAGAAACCTGAGTACGTGTTACAACTGCAACTTGTTCCCTTTGTGTTTGTTGAACGAACGTCTCTCCACATGCTCATTTCGGAGAGATAACTGTGTGTAGAAGCCGTGCTTCAATTAGCTTGTTGGGAACACAAAGTTTCTTTTCAGTTGGAAACTGCACTACATACATAAATATGGGCAGGTAATTGATCCAACACGGTTTTACAGTGCAAAATGTAGGAACTTCCAACAGGCACTAGAATTCAGACTGTGAAACCTGTGTAAGTGTTTCCCATGCAACCCGTTCTCTTTGAGCTAGTTGAACGAACGTCTCTCAACCTGCTCATTTCTGAGAGAAAAGTGTGTGTGAAAGCCGTCTTTCACCTAACTTGTTGGGAACACAAATTCCTTATCAGCTGGAAAGTGCACTACATACATATATATGGGGATGTACTGCTCAACCTCGGGTTTTCTGTGAAAATTGCAGGAAATTGAACGGGCACTAGGAAACAGACTGAGAATCCAGAAGAAGTGATTTTCCTGGAACGAGTTTCCATTGTGCTACTTGATCGAAGGTCTCTCTTGATGCTCAGTTCTGACAGATAAGTGAATGTTAAAGGCGTGCTTCTCCTAGCTTGCCGGGAACACAAAGTTTCTTTTCAGTTGGAATCTGCAATTCAGACATATTTATAGGGAGGTACTAGCTCCAACTCGGGTTTACAGTGAAAACTGCAGGAACTTCAAACTGGCATTTTGAACAGAGAGAGAAACCAGAGTATGAGTTTATCCTGCAACCCGTTCCATTTTTGCTAGTTGAACGAACGTCTCTCCACATGCTCAGTTCTGAGAGATAAGTGTGTGTGAAAGCCGTCCTTCAACTAGCTTGTTGGGAACACAAAGATTCGTTTCAGTTGGAAACTGCACTGCATACATATATATGGGGAGGTACTAGCACCAAATCGTGTTTACAGTGAAAACTGCAGGAACTTCCAACCGGCACTAGGAAACAGTTTGTGAAACCAGAGTAAGTGATTCTCCTGCAACCCGTTCCATTTGTGTTAGTTGAACGAACGTCTCTCCACATGCTCATTTCTGAGAGATAAGTGTGTGTGAAAGCCGCCCTTCAACTTTCTTGTTGGGAACACAGGTTTCTTTTCAGCTGGATATTGCACTACATACATATATGGTGAGGTAACAGATCCAAAGCAGTTTTCTGTGAAAACTGCAGGAATTTCAAACCAGCACTAGGAAACAGTCTGAGAAACCAGAGAATGTATTTCTCTTGCAAAACCGCTCAGTTTGTGCTAGTTGAATGACAGATTCTCCACATGCTCAGTTTTGAGAGATAAGTGTGTGTGAAAGCCGTCCTTCACCTAGCTTGTTGGGAACACATAGCTTCTTTCGAGTTGGAAAGTGTGCTACATTCATATATATGGGGAGGTACTAGCTCCAACTCGGTTTTAAATTGAAAACTGTAGGAAAATCAAAAGGGCTCTAGAAACAGACTGCAAACCAGAGTAGTGTTGCTCCTGCAACACGTTTCCGTTTTGTTATTTGAACGAATATCTCTCCACATGCTCAGTTCTGAGGGATAAGTGTGTGTGAAAGCCGTCCTTTACCAAGCTTGTAGGGAACACAAGGTTTCTTTTCAGGTGGAATCTGCACTGCATACATATATAAAGGGAGGTAATATCTCCAACATGGGTTTAAATTAGTAACTGTAGGAACTTCAAACCAGCACTAGGAAACACACCTATAAAGCAGATTAAGTGTTGCTCCTGCATCCCGTTCCCCTTTTGCTACAGGAACGAATGTCTCTCCATATGCTCAGTTCAGAGTTATAATTTTGTGTGGAAGCCATCCATCAGTAAGCTTGTTGGGAACACATGTTTTTTTCAGTTAGAATCTGCACTACATACATATATATGGGGAGGTACTAGCTAAACCTCGGGTTTACGGTGTAAACTGCAGGAAATTCAAACCGGCATTAGGATACAGATTGAAAAACCTGAGTACGTGTTACAACTGCAACCTGTTTCCTTTGTTTTTGTTGAACGAACGTCTCTCCACATGCTCATTTCGGAGAGATAACTGTGTGTAGAAACCATGCTTCAATTAGCTTGTTGGGAACACAAAGTTTCTTTTCAGTTGGAAACTGCACTACATACATATATATGGGCTGGTACAAGCTCCAAATCTTTATTGCACTGAAAGCTGCAGGAACTTCAAACCGGGACTAGGAAACAGCCTGAGAAACCAGAGTAAGTGATTCTCCTGCAACCTGTTCCATTTGTGGTATTTGAACGAATGTCTCTCTACATGCTCATTTTTGAGGGAAAATTGTGTGTGAAAGCCGCCCTTCACCTAGCTTGATGGGAACGGAAAGTATCTATTCAGTTGGAAACTGTACTACATACATAAATATGGGGACCTAATAGATCCAACACGATTTTACATTGCAAAATGTAGGAAATTCCAAGAGGCACTAGGAATCAGACTGAGAAACCTGTGTAAGTGTTTCCCATGCAACCCGTTCCCTTTGAGCTAGTTGAACGAACGTCTCTCCACATGCACATTTCTGATAGAAAAGTGTGTGTGAAAGCCGTCCTCCACCTTACCTGTTGGGAAGACAAGTTTCTTATCAGCTGGAAAGTGCACTACATACATATATATGGGGATGTACTTCTCAACAACGGGTTTTCAGTGAAAACTGCAGAAACTTGACCGGGCACTAGGAAACAGACTGAGAATCCAGAAGAAGTGTTTTTCCTGGAACGCGTTTCCATTGTGTTAGTTGATCGAAGGTCTCTCTAAATGCTCAGTTCTGACAGATAAGTGTGTTTTAATGGCGTGCTTCTCCTAGCTTGTCAGGAACACAAAGTTTCTTTTCAGTTGGAATCTGCACTTCAGACATATTTATAGGGAGGTACTAGCTCCAAATCGGGTTTACAGTGAAAACTGCAGGAACTTCAAACAGGCATTATGAACAGAGAGAAAAACCAGAGTAAGAGTTTATCCTGCAACCCGTTCCATTTGTGCCAATTGAACGAACGTCTTTCCTCATGCTCAGTTCTGAGAGATAAGTGTGTGTGAAAGCCGCCCTTCAACTTCCTTGTTGGGAACACAAGTTTCTTTTCAGCTGGAAAGTGCACTACATACATATATGGTGAGGTAATAGCTCCAAAGCAGTTTTCTGTGAAAATGCAGGAATTTCAAACCAGCACTAGGAAAACGACTGAGAAACCTTTGTAAGGGTTTCTCCTGCAAACCGGTCCCTTAGAGCTAGTTGAATGAACGTCTCTCAAGGTGCTCATTTCTGAGACAAAAATGTGTGTGAAAGCCGCCCTTCAACTTACTTGTTGGGAACACAAGTTTCTTTTCAGGTGGAAAGTGCACTACATACATATATATAGTGAGGTACTAGCTCCAACACGGTTTTACATTGAAAACTGCAGGATCTTCAAACCAGCACTAGGAAACAGTCTGAGAAACCAGAGTGTTTCTCCTGCAAAACCGCTCAATTTGTGCTTGTTGAACGACAGTCTCACCACATGCTCAGTTTTGAGAGATAAGTGTGTGTGAAAGCCGTTCTTTACCTAGCTTGTTGGGAACACATAGCTTCGTTCGAGTTGGAAAGTGTGCTACATTCATATATATGGGGAGGTACTAGCTCCAACTCGGGTTTAAATTGAAAACTGTAGGAACATCTAAACGGCAGTAGGAAACACACTCAGAAACCTGAGTATTGGTGCTCCTGCAACCCGTTTCCCTAATGCTATTTGAACGAATATCTGTCCACGTGCTCAGTTCTGAGGGATAAGTGTGTGTGAAAGCCGTCCTTTACCTAGCTTGTAGGGAACACAAGGTTTCATTTCAGGTGGAATTTGCACTGCACACATATATATTGGGAGGTACAATCCCCAACTCGGGTTTAAAATAAAAACTGTAGGAACTTCAAACCGGCACTAGGAAACACACCTATAAAGCAGATAAAGTGTTGCACCTGCATCCCGTTCCCCTTGTGCTACTGAAACGAACTTCTATCCATATGCTCATTTCAGAGGTATAATTGTGTGTGGAAGCCGTCCTTCACCTAGCTTGTTGGGAACACAATGTTTCTTTTCATTTAGGATCTGAACTACATACATATATATGGGGAGGTACTAGCTAAAACTCGGGTTTACGGTGTAACCTGCAGGAAATTCAAACCGGCATTAGGATACAGATTGAGAAACCTGAGTACGTGTTACAACTGCAACCTGATCCCTTTGTGTTTGTTGAACGAACGTCTCTCCACATGCTCATTTCGGAGAGATAACTGTGTGTAGAAGCCGTGCTTCAATTAGCTTGTTGGGAACACAAAGTTTCTCTTCAGTTGGAAACTGCACTACATACATAAATATGGGGAGGTAATTGATCCAACACGGTTTTACAGTGCAAAATGTAGGAACTTCCAACAGGCACTAGGATTCAGACTGTGAAACCTGTGTAAGTGTTTCCCATGCAACCCGTTCCCTGTGAGCTAGTTGAACGAACGTCTCTCGACATGCTCATTTCTGAGAGAAAACTGTGTGTGAAAGCCGTCTTTCACCTAACTTGTTGGGAACACAAATTCCTTATCAGCTGGAAAGTGCACTACATACATATATATGGGGATGTACTGCTCAACCTCGGGTTTTCTGTGAAAATTGCAGGAAATTGAACGGGCACTAGGAAACAGACTGAGAATCCAGAAGAAGTGATTTTCCTGGAACGAGTTTCCATAGTGCTACTTGATCGAAGGTCTCTCTAGATGCTCAGTTCTGACAGATAAGTGTGTGTTAAAGGCGTGCTTCTCCTAGCTTGTCGGGAACACAAAGTTTCTTTTCAGTTGGAATCTGCAATTCAGACATATTTATAGGGAGGTACTAGCTCCAACTCGGGTTTACAGTGAAAACTGCAGGAACTTCAAACTGGCATTTTGAACAGAGAGAGAAACCAGTGTAAGAGTTTATCCTGCAACCCGTTCCATTTTTGCTAGTTGAACGAACGTCTCTCCACCTGCTCAGTTCTGAGAGATAAGTGTGTGTGAAAGCCGTCCTTCAACTAGCTTGTTGGGAACACAAAGATTCGTTTCAGTTGAAAATTGCACTGCATACATATATATGGGGAAGTACTAGCACCAAATCGTGTTTAAAGTGAAAACTGCAGGAACTTCCAACCTGCACTAGGAAACTGTTTGTGAAACCAGAGTAAGTGATTCTTCTGCAACCCGTTCCATTTGTGTTAGTTGAACGAACGTCTCACCACATGCTCATTTCTGAGAGATAAGTGTGTGTGAAAGCCGCCCTTCAACTTTCTTTTGGGAACACAGGTTTCTTTTCAGCTGGATATTGCACTACATACATATATGGTGAGGTAACAGATCCAAAGCAGTTTTCTGTGAAAACTGCAGGAATTTCAAACCAGCACTAGGAAACAGTCTGAGAAACCAGAGAAAGTGTTACTCCTGCAAAACCGCTCACATTGTGCTAGTTGAATGACAGTCTCTCAACATGCTCAGTTTTGAGAGATAAGTGTGTGTGAAAGCGTCCTTCACCTAGCTTGTTGGGAACACATATGTTCTTTCGAGTTGTAAAGTGCGCTACATTCATATATATGGGGAGGTATAGCTCCAACTCGGGTTTAAATTAAAAACTGTAGGAACATCAAAACGGCACTAGGAAAAAGACTGAGAAGCCATAGTATTGTTGCTCCTGCAACCCGTTTCCCTTGTGCTATTTGAACGAATATCTCTCCACATGCTCAGTTCTGAGGGATAAGTGTGTGTGAAATCCGTCCTTCAACTAGCTTGTAGGGAACACATGGTTTCTTTTCAGGTGGAATCTGCACGACATACATATTTATAGGGTGGTACTAGCTCCAACTCGGTTTTACAGTGCAAACTGTAGGAACTTCCAATAGGCACTAGGAATCAGCCTGAGAATCCTGTGTATATGTTTCCACTGCAACACGTTCCCTTTGAGCAAGTTGAACGAACGTCTCTCCACATGCTCATTTCTGAGATATAACTGTGTGTGGTAGCCGTGCTTCAATTAGCTTGTTGGGAACACAAAGTTTCTTTTCAGTTAGAAACTGCACAAAATACACATATATAGAGAGGTACTAGTTGTAATTCGTGTTTACAGTGAAAACTGCAGGAACTTGAAACCGGCACTAGGAAACACCCTGAGAAACCAGAGTAAGTGATTCTCCTGCAATCCGTTCCCATTGTGCTATTTCACCGAACATCTCTCCACATTTTCGGTTCTGAGAAATATGTGTGTGTGAAAGCCGTACTTCACCTAACTTGTTGGAAAAGCAACGTTACATTTCAGTTGGAAACTGCACTATATACATATATATTGGGAGGCGCTAGCTCCAAATGTGTTTTACTGTAAAAACTGCAGGAACTTCAAACCGGAACTAAGAAACAGACTGAGAAATCAGAGTAAGTGATTCTCCTGCAACCCGTTCCCATTGTTCTAGTTGAAAGAACGTATCTCTACATACTCAGCTCTGACAGAAAAGTGTGTGTTAAAGGCGTGCTTCACCTAGCTAATTGGGAAAACAAAGTTTCTTTTCATTTGGAATCTGCACTTCATACATAAATATAGGGTGGTACAAGCTCCAACTCGGGTTTAAATTGAAAACTCTAGGAACTTCAAACTGGCACTAGGTACATAGACAGAAGCCAGAGTAAGAGTTTATCCTGCAAACCGTTCACCTTGTGCTATTTTAACGAACGTCTCTCCACATGCTCATTTCTGACATATAATTGTTGTGAAAGCCTTCCTTTACCTAGCTTGTAGGGAACACAAGGTTTCTTTTCAGTTGGAATCTGCACTGCATACATATATAAGGGGAGGTACTAGATCCATCTCGAGTTTATGGTTAAAACTGCAGGAACTTAAAACCGGCCCTAGGAAACAGAGTGAGAAACAAGAGTACGAGATTCTCCTGCAACCAGTTCCACTTCTGCTAGTTGAAAGAATGTCTCTCTACCTTCTCACTTCTGAGAGATAAGTGTGAGTGAAAGCCGTTCTTCACCTAACTTGATGGGAACACAAAGTTCCTTTTCAGTTGAAAACGGCAATACATACATATATATGGGGAAGTAATAGCTCCAAATTGGTTTTAGAGTGAAAAATGCACGAACATCAACCGGCACTAGGAAACAGACTGAGAAACCTGTTTAAGTGTTTCTCCTGCAACTCGTTCCCTTTGAGCTAGTTGAACGAATGTCTCTCCACATGCTCATTTCTGAGAGAAAACAGTGTGTGAAAGCTGCCTTTCACCTTCCTTGTAGGGAACACAAAGGTTCTTTACAGTTGGAATCTTCACTACATACATATATATGGGGAGGTACTAGCTACATCTCGGGTTTACGGTGTAAACTGCAGGAACTTCATACCGGCAATAGGATACAGAGTGAGAAACCAGAGTACCTGTTACAACTGCAACCTGTTCCCTTTGGGTTTGTTGAACGAACGTCTCTCCACATGATCATTTCGGAGGGATATCTGTGTTTGGAAGCCGTGCTTCACTTAGCTTGTTGGGAACACATGGTTTCTTTTCAGTTGGAAACTGCAGTACATACATATATATGGGCAGGTACAAGCTCCAACTCGTTATTACACTGAAAACTGCAGGAACTTTAAACCGGCACTAGGAAAACAGCCTGAGAAACCAGAGTAAGTGATTCTCCTGCAACCCGTTCAATTTGTGCTTTTTGAATGAACATCTCTCCACATGCTCATTTCTC
Source organism: Camelus ferus (assembly GCF_009834535.1). NCBI lineage: Eukaryota > Metazoa > Chordata > Mammalia > Artiodactyla > Camelidae > Camelus > Camelus ferus. Next base: position 1,612,239 of record NC_045732.1, read on the forward strand.
AGGGAAAAATGTGTGTGAAAGCCGTCCTTCACCTAGCTTGATGGGAACAGAAAGAATCTCTTCAGTTGGAAACTGCACTACATACATAAATATGGGGAGGTAATAGATCCAACACGGTTTTACAGTGAAAACTGTAGGAACATCAACAGCCACTAGGAAACAAACAGAGAAACCTTTCTAATTGCCTCCCCTGCAACCCGTTCCCATTGTGCTAGTTGAACGAACGTCTCTCCACATGCTCATTTCTGAGAGAAAGTGTGTGTGAAAGCATTCTTTCACCTTATTGTTGGGAACACAAGTTTCTTATAACTGGAAAGTGCACTACATACATATATATGGGGATGTACGAGCTCCACCTCGGGTTTTCAATGAAAATTGCAGGAACTTGAACGGGTACTAGGAAACAGACTGAGAATCCAGAAGAAGTGTTTTTCCTGCAACAAGTTTCCATTGTGCTAGTTGATCAAACGTCTCTCTACATGCTCAATTCTGAAAGATAAGTGTGTGTTAAAGGCGTGCTTCACCTAGCTTGTTGGGAACACAAAGTTTCTTTCAGTTTTAATCTGCACTACATACATATATATAGGGAGGTACCAGCTCCAACTCGGGTTTACAGTGATTCTGCAGAAACTTCTAACCGGCACTAGGAACAAAGATAGAAAACGGAGTAAGAGATTCCCCTGCAAACCGATCCCCTTGTGCTTGTTTAACGAACGTCTCTACACATGCTCAGTTTTGAGAGATAAGTGTGTGTGAAAGCCGTCCTTCAACTAGCTTGTAGGGAACACATGGTTTCTTTTCAGGTGGAATCTGCACGACATACATATTTATAGGGTGGTACTAGCTCCAACTCGGTTTTACAGTGCAAACTGTAGGAACTTCCAATAGGCACTAGGAATCAGCCTGAGAATCCTGTGTATATGTTTCCACTGCAACACGTTCCCTTTGAGCAAGTTGAACGAACGTCTCTCCACATGCTCATTTCTGAGATATAACTGTGTGTGGTAGCCGTGCTTCAATTAGCTTGTTGGGAACACAAAGTTTCTTTTCAGTTAGAAACTGCACAAAATACACATATATAGAGAGGTACTAGTTGTAATTCGTGTTTACAGTGAAAACTGCAGGAACTTGAAACCGGCACTAGGAAACACCCTGAGAAACCAGAGTAAGTGATTCTCCTGCAATCCGTTCCCATTGTGCTATTTCACCGAACATCTCTCCACATTTTCGGTTCTGAGAAATATGTGTGTGTGAAAGCCGTACTTCACCTAACTTGTTGGAAAAGCAACGTTACATTTCAGTTGGAAACTGCACTATATACATATATATTGGGAGGCGCTAGCTCCAAATGTGTTTTACTGTAAAAACTGCAGGAACTTCAAACCGGAACTAAGAAACAGACTGAGAAATCAGAGTAAGTGATTCTCCTGCAACCCGTTTCCCATTGTTCTAGTTGAAAGAACGTATCTCTACATACTCAGCTCTGACAGAAAAGTGTGTGTTAAAGGCGTGCTTCACCTAGCTAATTGGGAAAACAAAGTTTCTTTTCATTTGGAATCTGCACTTCATACATAAATATAGGGTGGTACAAGCTCCAACTCGGGTTTAAATTGAAAACTCTAGGAACTTCAAACTGGCACTAGGTACATAGACAGAAGCCAGAGTAAGAGTTTATCCTGCAAACCGTTCACCTTGTGCTATTTTAACGAACGTCTCTCCACATGCTCATTTCTGACATATAATTGTTTGTGAAAGCCTTCCTTTACCTAGCTTGTAGGGAACACAAGGTTTCTTTTCAGTTGGAATCTGCACTGCATACATATATAAGGGGAGGTACTAGATCCATCTCGAGTTTATGGTTAAAACTGCAGGAACTTAAAACCGGCCCTAGGAAACAGAGTGAGAAACAAGAGTACGAGATTCTCCTGCAACCAGTTCCACTTCTGCTAGTTGAAAGAATGTCTCTCTACCTTCTCACTTCTGAGAGATAAGTGTGAGTGAAAGCCGTTCTTCACCTAACTTGATGGGAACACAAAGTTCCTTTTCAGTTGAAAACGGCAATACATACATATATATGGGGAAGTAATAGCTCCAAATTGGTTTTAGAGTGAAAAATGCACGAACATCAACCGGCACTAGGAAACAGACTGAGAAACCTGTTTAAGTGTTTCTCCTGCAACTCGTTCCCTTGAGCTAGTTGAACGAATGTCTCTCCACATGCTCATTTCTGAGAGAAAACAGTGTGTGAAAGCTGCCTTTCACCTTCCTTGTAGGGAACACAAAGGTTCTTTACAGTTGGAATCTTCACTACATACATATATATGGGGAGGTACTAGCTACATCTCGGGTTTACGGTGTAAACTGCAGGAACTTCATACCGGCAATAGGATACAGAGTGAGAAACCAGAGTACCTGTTACAACTGCAACCTGTTCCCTTTGGGTTTGTTGAACGAACGTCTCTCCACATGATCATTTCGGAGGGATATCTGTGTTTGGAAGCCGTGCTTCACTTAGCTTGTTGGGAACACATGGTTTCTTTTCAGTTGGAAACTGCAGTACATACATATATATGGGCAGGTACAAGCTCCAACTCGTTATTACACTGAAAACTGCAGGAACTTTAAACCGGCACTAGGAAACAGCCTGAGAAACCAGAGTAAGTGATTCTCCTGCAACCCGTTCAATTTGTGCTTTTTGAATGAACATCTCTCCACATGCTCATTTCTCAGGGAAAAATGTGTGTGAAAGCCGTCCTTCACCTAGCTTGATGGGAACAGAAAGAATCTCTTCAGTTGGAAACTGCACTACATACATAAATATGGGGAGGTAATAGATCCAACACGGTTTTACAGTGAAAACTGTAGGAACATCAACAGCCACTAGGAAACAAACAGAGAAACCTTTCTAATTGCCTCCCCTGCAACCCGTTCCCATTGTGCTAGTTGAACGAACGTCTCTCCACATGCTCATTTCTGAGAGAAAGTGTGTGTGAAAGCATTCTTTCACCTTATTGTTGGGAACACAAGTTTCTTATAACTGGAAAGTGCACTACATACATATATATGGGGATGTACGAGCTCCACCTCGGGTTTTCAATGAAAATTGCAGGAACTTGAACGGGTACTAGGAAACAGACTGAGAATCCAGAAGAAGTGTTTTTCCTGCAACAAGTTTCCATTGTGCTAGTTGATCAAACGTCTCTCTACATGCTCAATTCTGAAAGATAAGTGTGTGTTAAAGGCGTGCTTCACCTAGCTTGTTGGGAACACAAAGTTTCTTTCAGTTTTAATCTGCACTACATACATATATATAGGGAGGTACCAGCTCCAACTCGGGTTTACAGTGATTCTGCAGAAACTTCTAACCGGCACTAGGAACAAAGATAGAAAACGGAGTAAGAGATTCCCCTGCAAACCGATCCCCTTGTGCTTGTTTAACGAACGTCTCTACACATGCTCAGTTTTGAGAGATAAGTGTGTGTGAAAGCCGTCCTTCACCTAGCTTGTTGGGAACACATAGCTTCTTTCGAGTTGGAAAGTGTGCTACATTCATATATATGGGGAGGTACAAGCTCCAACTCGGTTTTAAATTGAAAACTGTAGGAAAATCAAAAGGGCTCTAGAAACAGACTGCAAACCAGAGTAGTGTTGCTCCTGCAACCCGTTTCCGTTTTGTTATTTGAACGAATATCTCTCCACATGCTCAGTTCTGAGGGATAAGTGTGTGTGAAAGCCGTCCTTTACCAAGCTTGTAGGGAACACAAGGTTTCTTTTCAGGTGGAATCTGCACTGCATACATATATAAAGGGAGGTAATATCTCCAACATGGGTTTAAATTAGTAACTGTAGGAACTTCAAACCAGCACTAGGAAACACACCTATAAAGCAGATTAAGTGTTGCTCCTGCATCCCGTTCCCCTTTTGCTACAGGAACGAATGTCTCTCCATATGCTCAGTTCAGAGTTATAATTTTGTGTGGAAGCCATCCATCAGTAAGCTTGTTGGGAACACATGTTCTTTTCAGTTAGAATCTGCACTACATACATATATATGGGGAGGTACTAGCTAAACCTCGGGTTTACGGTGTAAACTGCAGGAAATTCAAACCGGCATTAGGATACAGATTGAGAAACCTGAGTACGTGTTACAACTGCAACCTGTTTCCTTTGTTTTTGTTGAACGAACGTCTCTCCACATGCTCATTTCGGAGAGATAACTGTGTGTAGAAACCATGCTTCAATTAGCTTGTTGGGAACACAAAGTTTCTTTTCAGTTGGAAACTGCACTACATACATATATATGGGCTGGTACAAGCTCCAAATCTTTATT